>NW_020708661.1:0-4102 GCF_002925995.2 Terrapene triunguis
AGATTCTAAAGGATTGGCAACAGCGTGATTTGTGGGTAAGATCTGATTTGTATATTGACCTGGGTCTGGGGCTTGGTCCTTTGGGATCAGGAGAACCTTTTTCTTTTACTGGGGCATTGGTTTTCACAACCATTTGTCCCCATACGAGTGGTACTGGTGGTGATACTGGGAAACTGGAGTGTCTAAGGAGATTGCTTGTGAGACTTGCGGTTAGCCAGTGGGGTGAGACCGAAGTCCTCTTAGTCTGGCTGGTTTGGTTTGCCTTAGAGGTGGAAAAAACCCCAGCCTTGGACTGTAACTGCCCTGTTTGAGCAATTTGTCCTGAGTTGGCACTCTCAGTTGGGTTCCGCCAGAACCGCATCGTCACAGTGGCGTAGTCGTGCTTGGATCCACAGAACCAGGTCAATTAAGCTTTGGGTCAGAACCCCACGCTATCCAAATTTGAATTTTGGGATTGAGAGTTTGGTTGGTTAAAGAACAGTTGCAATGGCTGAGCAAAGAGCATATGAGGGCCTTGACAAAAAAGCCCTGAAAGATTTGTGTTCAGAAAAGGGGATAAGCTTTAGAAAGAAAGCTACAAATCAAGAACTGAGAGATCTGTTAATGGCCAAGGATCAGAAGGCAGGAGATGCCACAGAAGCTGCAGAAGCAATTGGAATGCAAAAGGCAGCAAGTAAACTGCAACTTGAGCATGAACAAAGACTGGCAGAAATTCGATTGCAGGAACTAGAAGCTGAGGCAAAAGTGCAAAGACTTCAGCTCCAAGTCCAAAAAGCAAGGGAAGAAAAGCAGAAATTGTATCCTCTTGAAAGTCCAGTTTATAACAATGTTGGTATGTTGTATAACTCGGAGCAAGTGTCTGGGTGTAACCAAATGTACCCCAACACTGCCACCTTTTATGTAAATGCTTTTACTGTGTGTTCAGTAGAGGGTGGCTCCATAACTTGTGCCAATGCTCTATATGGGAGTGGTAGTGAAAAATTTACAGAGAATGTAAAAGTCAATGGTAAAAGCTGTTTAGGGCAAATTATGGCTTCTAACATCACTCTTGTTAAAGCAGATCTTGTCAAAGAGGAAGATTATTTACCAAATCAGAGTGTGAATGTTGTAGTCCTCTATGAGTTTACTGTAAGCGTGCCTTTAGCCAGAATCCACCTTGAATGGAATGGGACTAAGCATGAAGTTATAGCTGGTGTAAGGAAGCTATTGCCTAAGGATCTTTTGATTGGGGAAAATGTTAAAGCTTTGTTCAGTCCAGGTAGTCAGTCACAGGACAGGAATGATCTTAAACCTCTGTCTATTGTGGGCAATGATTTGCCTGGGGAGGGTTGCTCCAAAGGTTTGTCTGAGAAGAGCTATTTGTCTGTAAATGAAGTTTCTGAATGTCGGTCTAGTGTCTCAGAAGTGAATCTGGAGTTAAATCAAGAGCAGCAAAATCTTATTGGGCAGGAAAATGTTTCTCTGGAGCAGATTAAAGTGGATGGTCAGGTGGAAGCCCTAACTGAGGAAGGAAAGGGTGGATTTTTAATGGGTGATGCATTGGTGGCTAGTACAGCTTGTAAAAGTGAACCTGAAAAGGGTAACTGTGATTTGCTGGCAGTGGCTCAGTGTAGTAAGAAGAGCAGTCTATCTGTTGGGAGTGGCAAGGGGCCTGGTAATGAAGCTGCCCCACTCTCCCAGTCGTTGTCTGTAATCAGCCCTGGGTGCTGGGACAAAGGAGAGGAAGGCAGGAAAAGTTTGGAGGAGCCAAGGCAGCCTTGTGAGCTAATGGCTTTGTCTAGTCAGCAGTTTGGGAAGGCAGGGATAGTGGAAAATGGATGTCCCTATACCTTACCTGTTTCCTGTGTGGAGAATACTGATAGTGAAGGAAATGTGCCTGTATCTGTCAGGGGTATTGACTTGCCTATGGAGGAAGCTACCTCAGTCTCCAAGCAGTTGTCTGTGAACAGCCCTGTGTGCTGGGACAAGGGAAATGAAAACCCGAGCTGTGTGTCTGGTAAAAAAGGTGTTTCCAGCTCTTCTTTGTCTGTGGAGCAGACAGAAGGTGCCTTTCAGCCTGTGATGGTTGAGAATAGTGCAGTTGTCTCAGAGTTGGTTCTGAATTCAACTAAAGCCCAGGAAGGGAATGGTCCTAAGTCTGTATCTGCTGGGGAGAATGGCACTGTAACTAAGTTGCATCCAGTTAGTGTCTTAGCAAAATCCCAGAGACCAGACAGTTCTGGTGCTTATATTTTGCCTATTGCTAATGTGTGGTTGGTGAAGGGTGTAGCAACTCTGTCTAATCAGGGTAATACCCTAGCCAGGGCACAAGGAGAGCATGAAGGTGATTTGATTGTGTTACCTACTGATGGTGTGGAAACTTGTAGCAAGAAGGAAAGGATTCCTGAACTTGTTTGTGGCAAAGGGAAGGGAAATGTTTCTAACCTTTTATCTAGGAAGTCTATGGGTTTGCCTGAAAGGGGATTGTGTAGAAATCTGCCTGATGGGCCAAAGGTGATCCTGGATGTAAGTAAGACCCAGAAAAAGTCTGTTGTTGCTCAGGGAAGTGTTCCTTTAGAGCAAGCCCTAGGTGAAGAGGGTAAGGGCAAAATTTCTGTGAGGGGTGATTTGCTGCTTAGAAAAGCTCCTGGGGAAAGGAATCCTCATGGTAATCTGTGCAAGCAGTTCCCTGCAACTGAAGGGTGTGAGAGTGATTTAATCAAGGCAGTTTCAGTTCCTAACAGCCAGAAATTTTCTGTTGTGAATGGATCCACTGACTTTCCTTTTGAAAGATCCAGTGTGGGTAGCTTTGAGAAGGCCTCAGATGGAGTAAGAGCTGTTAAGAAAGTTGAGCAACCCTATAACCAAGTGGCTGTGTTTGGCCAGCTTGTTGGGAAGACAATGGTGTTGGAACAGGAATGTCTCCATTCTAATTCTTTAAGTGAGCAGTCTGTGCTTCAGGGTCTGAGGACAGATTTGGTTACTGGTGTTTCAAAGCAGAACAGTTTTATGGCCGAATGCTTGAGGATGCGGGGGAGAGCAGGCAAACTCTCACCCTCAGACTCTTTGGATTGGTGTGGTATCTCTTTAAGACAGAGTCCAGCCTTGGAAATGATAGCAGTTAAGGATATGAAAACTGGTGGACTGGCTCCTGTCTGTGGTAATGCAAATTACTTGCCTGGCTGGGAGGGGAAGGACTTGCTAATAGCTGTTAGCACAGAGGGCCCCCCCCCATCAGCCAGTGAATTCTGTTAAGCCAGAGAAATCAGGGTTTGATCCTGCAGGACAAGGAGGAAAGAGAAAACTGAATTTTGCAAAGGGAAGCAACAGGTTAACCCTAAAATGCCCAAATTCCAATGGTACTGAGCCAAAGCTGTGGCATGACAAACATGATTGTAGATGGACACTTGCAATGGATTTGTTGTTAATGCTAATGGTGATTTTGTAACTAATGTGTTGCTATTACCAAGAACTGTAAGAATGTACAATGTTCCTAATCTGTTGGAAAATCCCTTGAACATGTTAAAAGGAATACATGAGAACACACTTTATGTTAAAAGGCCTTGTTATACTGATGTTTCACAGTTACTGCCTGTAAACGGTATTGGAGCTTTTCACAGGAGAAAAGACATTCCAAACCTAATGTGATGTATGAAAAGGGAAACTGAGGCACACTACCATATTGCTTTCACGGCTAAATGCCAAGATTCCTGTACTGAACATCATTAATATCTACATTGATTTAATGTTAATTGGGTTCCAAACATTTGCCAGAGCTTGTGTGGATAAAGTAGCTGTTTTCTTTAGCTCCTGGCAAGATCACATGAGACATACAGGAACCATGCTGCAAGAGCAGATCTAATCCACTATTGTTCTAACTAAGTTTTACCTTGAGTTTGTAAAGAGGTTCAGTCATGTTGCTGAACATGACTTTGATAAACCATTTCTGTTATACACTGATATGGCTTCTAACCCCAATACTAGCTGTAGTGAGACAAACCCAAGGATGGGGAGCTCTTGGGATGCAGTCAGTGATGTTTGTGTCATCGCTTCCTGCATCAATTTTGCGTTGGGGGTGTGACGTTATTGATATAATCTGGGACCATATAGATCATTGTTGCAA
>NW_020708662.1:0-2789 GCF_002925995.2 Terrapene triunguis
TGTGAGAGCAAGGGGGAGACCTTTATGGCGGGGTGGGAGGTTGAGGCAAATAGCCTGGCTGCTGATTACGCCCAGCCAGACAGCCGGGCGATTAGAAGAGCCCAGCGGGACGCGCTGTGCATCCGGGAGGCTTTGAAAGCCAGTTTCAAGGCTGAGCAGGGTACCCATTGACTTTTAAGTTTGTGGACACAGAAGCTGAACTTGCCCCCGTTTCTTTACCCAGTTGCCGTCGACTATCCTCTCCAATTACATACCCCCTTCACCCCCTTCCCAAAAAATAAAATCTGTTCTGTTTTGTTCATGGACACCGTTGTCTTTATTACTGTTTTCACGGGAATGTTTTAAACCTGGGACGCAGACTGTGGCGGGGAGCGGGTTTAGGGTTGTGATGCAAATGATGCTTCTAAACTCCAGGAATGACAGGCTCCGCGATGGTGGACTGGTTGTTTCAACGGAGCCTGCCAGCCCTCCTGGCCGGGACTGCGTGTATGTGTCGGCTATGTGACTGTCTTGCAGGGGGAGGAGGGTTACAGATCCCCTGCTGCGCGGCTCTGTGATCCAGGGTAAGGACCGCTGCATAAGATCTGTAACTGCCCTCCCCCGCCACCAAGTCACAGAGCAACACCACCGCCCCCACCACACAGAACATGAAAACCACCTCCCAGACTGACCAGGATAACTAGTCACTGCACTGTATATGTGCCCTGCTGCTGCACCTGCCCCCTGCTAAAGGTGACTGTCCTGTCCAATGACCAAGCCCCTTCCCCCCCCTTCAGACAGACTCCCCTCCAAAAGAAGAGGATGGAAACAGAAATGAACAGAAACGTATTCTTTATTAACAACCGCACATGGAACGGGGGGGTGAAACTTGGACGGGGTCTTGTGTGAGGCGGGTAGGAAAGGACTTTTCAAATTTTGGGGAATGAGAGCCTTCTAGTGGTAGAGCAGTCCGCAGGGGTGGAGTGAAATTTTTCCCGGCCCCTTCCACCCCTCCGTGTTTGGACTTTGGGTGAGGGGGGTATGGGACTTGGTGGCGGGGCAGGGCAGTTACAGAGAGACTGCAGCGGGGCTCTCTCCTCCTGCCTCCGGTCCTGCAGAACATCCACAAGGCGGCGGAGCGTGTCCGTTTGCTCCCTCATTAGTCCAAGCAGCGTTTGAGTAGCCTGCCTGTCCTCCTGTCGCCACCTCTCCTCCCGTTCCATGTTTGCCCGGTGCATTTGGGACAAGTTCTCCCTCCACTGTGTCTGCTGGGCTGCCTGTGCTCGGGAGCATCCCATTAGTTCAGCAAACATGTCTTCCCGTGTCCTCTTCTTCCTCCTCCTAATGTGCGCTAGCCTCTGGGCAGATGTGGCTGTGGGAATTGGAAAAAGGGAGTGAATTCCTGAGACAGAGCAATGTATCTGTGAACAGAGAACATAGTCTTTCTCTGTGAACAAGACCATGCAGAGCACCTATCACACGCGCACTGAGGACAAGGTCGAATTTTCGGCCCTCGCCTACAGTGCCTGCGGTCTTGCTGTGGCGAGCTGAGGAGCAGGGCAGGACACCGGACTTTGTCTAGATGGCAAACATGGTAAGCCGTAGACTTGTGGCCGCTTAAAACTTTAAGAGTGGCACTGGCCTCCTTTCACATAGAAAGCAATGCGAGTCTCTGCTGGCAGCAATCCTGCAAGCATGAACTCTGGCCCTGTCCCACCCCCTCGCGGCTGTAAACCGCGTGGCTGTAAACCGGCGGTTGCAGTTCTGTAAAGGGACGGGCAAGCAGTCCCAATACTAACTTTCCCCTACCTAATTCACAGCAGGGAGTCATGCCAGACATCACCCTCCTGAAGGTCTCGGAGAGCCAGAAGGAGAAGATGCTCCGGGACAGCCTGCAGAAACCGGGGCCATTTGCTGCACTGCTGTGCAAGGCCATGATCCCGGAGTACCTGCTGGCGTTGTGGCAGGGAAACGTGTCCTACCACGGGGGGCCTAATAAGCTGTCCCTGCCCAGGAACCTGCTGATGAGGCTTGAAAAACACCTGCAGGAGGTGTATGAGGAGTTCTCCCCGGAGGATGTCGCCTCGATCCCCGGTTACATTGACCAGTTCTTGGCTTAGGTGCCCTTGGAGGGACAAATGACTGCAGGGTTTTGGGCACTATAATCATGAAGCGGACATTGTGAGATTTTTTTAAAATGGTTCGGACTATATATTGAGGCGCCCAAAGACGGAGTAATCATGATACACTTTGCACTGATTCCCCTTTTGTTTGACTTTCCTGTTTACATGTTTTGAAGCACTTTACCCACTGTTAATATTTTCAATCTTCCTGTTTTGTTGCAAATAAATGTTTACATGTTTTAAAGCACTTTAGCTACTGTTAATATTTTAAATATGCCAGTTATGTTGTAAATAAATGTTTGGATATTTAAAACACTTACTGCTTGATCCTTCCCCTGAATCTGTGTCTGGGGTAACGGCTGGGGAGGGTTGGTAGGGGATCTCTGTCAGGGTGATGAAGAGCTCCTGGCTGTCGGGCAAATCAGCGTTGTAAGCGCTGTCTACTGCCTCGTCCTCCTCATCTCCTTCCTCCTCTTCCCCGTCCGCTGAGGAACCGGTCGCGGACAATATCCCATCCTCAGAGTCCACGGTCACTGGTGGGGTAGTGGTGGCGGCCGCACCTAGGATGGAATGCAGTGCCTCGTAGAAACGGGATGTGTGGGGCTGGGATCCGGAGCGTCCGTTTGCCTCTTTGGTCTTCTGGTAGCCTTGTCTCAGCTCCTTGATTTTCACGCGGCACTGCGTTGC
>NW_020708663.1:0-3524 GCF_002925995.2 Terrapene triunguis
TGTGAGAGCAAGGGGGAGACCTTTATGGCGGGGTGGGAGCTAGAGGCAAATAGCCTGGCTGCTGATTACGTCCAGCCAGACAGCCGGGCCATTAGAAGATCCCAGCGGGACGCCCTGTGCATCCGGGAGGCTTTGAAAGCTAGGTTCCTGAGTGAGCAGGGCAACCAGTGACTTTTCAGTTTGTGGACAGAAAAGCTGAACCTGCCCCCGTTTCTTTACCCAGTTCATTTTGACTATCCTCTCCAGTTACATACCCCCTTCACCCCCTTCCCCTTCCCAAAAAATAAAATCATTTCGATTTTGTTAATGAACAGCGTTGTCTGTATTGCTGTTTTCGCGGGAATATTTTAAACCGGGGACGCAGACTGTGGCGGGGGGCGGGTTCAGTGTTCTGATGCAAATGATGCTTCTAAACTCCCGGAATGACAGGCTCCGCACTGGTGGACTGGTTATTTCAATGGAGAACATGAAAAACACCTCCCAGACTGACCAGGGTAACCAGTGACTGCACTGTGTATGTGTCCTGATGCTGGACCTGACACCGCCTCTGTACCCTGCTAAAGGTCACTGTCCTGCCCAATTACCAAGCCCCTTGCCCCCCTCCAGACAGACTCTCCCTCAAAAGAACCTGACTGAAACAGTAATGGAGAGAAACAAACATTTTATTGCGAACCAGACATGAAACGTGGGGGGTGAAACTTGGACGGGGGCTTGTGTGAGGTGGGTAGGAAAGGACTTATGAAATTTTGGGGAATGTCAGCCTTCTAGTGCTAGAGCAGTCTGCAGGGGTTGACTGAAAGTTTTAACGGCCCTTGCCGCCCCTCCTTCTTTGGAGTTTGGGTGAGGGTGGTGTGGGACTTGGTGGCGGGTGAGGGCGGTTACAGATAGACTGCAGCGGGGCTCTGTCCTCCTGCCTCCGGTCTTGCAGAACATCCACAAGGCGCCGGAGCGTGTCCGTTTGCTCCCTCATTAGTCCAAGCAGCTTTTCAGTAGCCTGTTGGTCCTCCTGACGCCACCTCTCCTCCCGTTCCATGACTGCTCGGTGCATTTGTGACAAGTTCTCCCTCCACTGTGTCTGCTGGGCTGCCTGGGCTCGGGAGCAGCCCATTAGTTCTGTGAACATGTCTTCACGCGTCTTCTTCTTCCTCCGCCTAATCTGCGCTAGCCTCTGGGAGTGTGCTGACAGGCTGGGTTGGGAGACAGTCGCAGATGTGTCTGTGTGAATTTTAAAAAGGGAGTGAATTCCTGAGACAGATAAATGAAATTGTATACAAAGAACCTAGTCTTTCTCTGTGAACAAGACCATGCACTGAACCTCTCACATGCGCACTCAGGACAAGGTCGAATTTTCGGCCGTCGCCTTCAGTGCCTGTGGACTTGCGGAGGTCTTGGAGTGTTCAGAGAACTGTGGCTGGAGACCTGAACTTCTGGAGCGGGCAATAATGGTAAGCCGCAGACTTGTGGCTGCTTAAAACTCCAGCAGTAGCACTGGCCTCCTTTCACATTGAAAGCAATGCCAGTCTCTGCTGCCAGCAATCAGGACAGCATCAACTCTGCCCCTGTCCCACCCCCTCGCGGCTGTCCCAGGGAAAGATCCCTGTATGCTGCCCCTCTCCCTCCACCGCGTGGCTGTAAAGCAGTCCCAATACTAACATTCCCCTCCCTAATTCAAAGCAGGGCGTCATGAGCGACATCACCCTCCTGAGGATCCCGGACACCCAGAGAGAACGCATGCTGCGGGAAAGCATGCAGAAACCGGGGCCGTATGCCGCCATGCTATGTCGGGCCATGATCCCGGAGTACTTGATTGTGGCGTGGAGGGGGCATGTCTGCTACCACGGAGGGCCCACTAAGATCGCCCTACCCCGGAACCTGATCAACAGGCTTGAGCTCTACCTCCACGAGACCTACGAGGAGTTCTCCTACGAGGATTTCTCGTCGATCCCCGGCCACATTGACCGGATTTTCGCGTAGGTGCACTGGGACTATGGAGTGGAGCGTCTTGGGCCTGGGAATCATGGAGTAACGGACATTGTGAAAATTTTTTAAAACACTTGGGACTAAATTGAGAAGAGCCTAAGACAGAGAAATCATGAAAACCCATTTGTTACCTTTGTAAATATTCCTGTTTTGTACCTGATTATTTTTTTACTAGTTTACAGAACTTTTATAAATGTACATTGTTAATAGTATAAATATTACCGTTCTGTTTTAAATAAATGTTTACATGTTTACAGCACTTACTGCTTGATCCTTCCCCTGATTCTGTGTCCGGGGTAAGGGATGGGGACGGTTGGTACGGGATCTCGGTAAGGGTGATGAAGAGCTCCTGGCTGTCGGGGAAATCAGCGGTGCCAGCGCTGTCGACTGCCTCGTCCTCCTCATCTCCTTCTTCATCTTCCCCGTCCGCTAACATGTCCGACGAGGAACCGGCCGCGGACAATATCCCATCCTCGGAGTCCACGGTCAGGGGTGGGGTAGTGGTGGCGGCCGCTCCCAGGATGGAATGCAGTGCCTCGTAGAAACGGGATGTGTGGGGCTGGGATCCGGAGCGTCCGTTAGCCTCTTTGGTTTTTTGGTAGCCTTGTCTCAGCTCCTTGATTTTCACGCGGCACTGCGTTGCATCCCGGCTGTAGCCTCTCTCTGCCATGGCTTTGGAGATCTTCTCGTAGATCTTAGCATTCCTTCTTTTGGAGCGCAGCTCTGAAAGCACGGACTCATCGCCCCACACTGCGATGAGATCCAAGACTTCCCGATCAGTCCATGCTGGGGCCCTCTTTCTATTGGATTGCACGGCCATCTCTGCTGGAGAGCTCTGCATAGTTGCCACTGCTGCTGAGCTCCCCTCGATGTCCAAAGAGGAACTGAGATTCAAACTGCCCAGACAGGAAAATGAAAATGAATTCAAATTTTCCCGGGGGTGTGGCTGGTCAGAGCATCCGAGCTCGGACTGCTGTCCAGAGCGTCAACAGAGTGGTGCACTGTGGGATAGCTCCCGGAGCTATTACCGTCGATTTCCATCCACACCTAGCCTAATTCGATATGGCCATGTCGAATTTAGCGCTAATCCTCTCGTTGGGGAGGATTACAGAAATCGATTTAAAGAGAGCTTTATGTCGAACTAAATGGCTTCCTGGTGTGGACGGGTGCAGGGTTAATTCGATATAACGGCGCTAAAGTCGACATAAAAGCCTAGTGTAGACCAGGCCTGAGTCAGCAGCTGCTTGTGCTCTAGAGGGTATGTGAACTCTGCGGGATAGGCCCAGTGCTTGATCTGCTTACAGTAACATGTCGGCAGTACAGCAGGGAAAGGTGATCATACCCGCCTTGATAGTTCTCTACAGCTCTGCTAATCATAGGGCCCTGGGCCGACAAAAATACACGGACTTCTGGGCTGTTGCTCAAGCCTACACGCTGCCTTCAGCACCATGCACATGTAGGGTGCTGTATAAATAAGGCTGCACATGTTGTGCCCCTGAGAAAATTGTGGAAAGGAGGCAAAGCTTAAGGCCTCCGAGGGTGTT
>NW_020708664.1:0-2730 GCF_002925995.2 Terrapene triunguis
AAGGTAGTGACCCTGGGAAACGCGCAGGCCATCATAGATGGCTTCGCCGCGATGGGATTCCCAAACTGCGGTGGGGCTATAGATGGGACTCACATCCCTATCCTGGGACCGGGCCACCAGGCCAGCCAGTACATCAATAGAAAGGGCTACTTTTCAATGGTGCTGCAAGCACTGGTGGACCATCGGGGACGGTTTACAAACATCTACGTCGGATGGCCGGGCAAGGTTCATGACGCTCGCGTGTTCAGGAACTCTGGTCTGTTTAGACGGCTGCAGGAAGGTATTTACTTCCCAGACCACAAAATAACTCTTGGGGATGTGGAGATGCCTACAGTCATCCTCGGGGACCCAGCCTACCCGCTAATGCCCTGGCTCATGAAGCCCTATACTGGCGCCCTGGACACAGAAAAAGAACTGTTCAACTACCGGCTGAGCAAGTGCAGAATGGTGGTGGAGTGTGCTTTTGGCCGTCTCAAGGGGAGATGGAGAAGCTTACTCACTCGCTGTGATCTCAGCGAAACCAATATCCCCATCGTTATTGCAGCTTGCTGTGTGCTCCACAATCTGTGTGAGAGCAAGGGGGAGACCTTTATGGCGGGGTGGGAGGTTGAGGCAAATAGCCTGGCTGCTGATTACGCCCAGCCAGACAGCCGGGCGATTAGAAGAGCCCAGCGGGACGCGCTGTGCATCCGGGAGGCTTTGAAAGCCAGTTTCAAGGCTGAGCAGGGTACCCAGTGACTTTTAAGTTTGTGGACACAGAGGCAGAACTTGCCCCCGTTTCTTTACCCAGTTGCCGTCGACTATCCTCTCCACTTACATACCCCCTTCGCCCCCTTCCCAAAAAATAAAATCTGTTCTGTTTTGTTCATGGACACCGTTGTCTTTATTACTGTTTTCGCGGGAATGTTTTAAACCTGGGACGCAGACTGTGGCGGGGGGCGGGTTTAGGGTTGTGATGCAAATGATGCTTCTAAACTCCAGGAATGACAGGCTCCGCGGTGGTGGACTGGTTGTTTCAACGGAGCCTGCCAGCCCTCCTGGCCGGGACTGCGTGTATATGTCGCCTATGTGACTGTCTTGCAGGGGGAGGAGGGTTACAGATCCCCTGCTGCGCGGCTCTGTGATGCAGGGTAAGGACCGCTGCATAAGATCTGTAACTGCCCTCCCCCGCCACCAAGTCAGAGAGCAACACCACCGCCCCCACCACACAAAACATGAAAACCACCTCCCAGACTAACCAGGATAACTAGTCACTGCACTGTATATGTGCCCTGCTGCTGCACCTGCCCCCTGCTAAAGGTGACTGTCCTGTCCAATGACCAAGCCCCTTCCCCCCCCTTCAGACAGACTCCCCTCCAAAAGAAGAGGATGGAAACAGAAATGAACAGAAACGTATTCTTTATTAACAACCGCACATGGAACGGGGGGGTGAAACTTGGACGGGGTCTTGTGTGAGGCGGGTAGGAAAGGACTTTTCAAATTTTGGGGAATGAGAGCCTTCTAGTGGTAGAGCAGTCCGCAGGGGTGGAGTGAAATTTTTCCCGGCCCCTTCCACCCCTCCGTGTTTGGACTTTGGGTGAGGGGGGTATGGGACTTGGTGGCGGGGCAGGGCAGTTACAGAGAGACTGCAGCGGGGCTCTCTCCTCCTGCCTCCGGTCCTGCAGAACATCCACAAGGCGGCGGAGCGTGTCCGTTTGCTCCCTCATTAGTCCAAGCAGCGTTTGAGTAGCCTGCCTGTCCTCCTGTCGCCACCTCTCCTCCCGTTCCATGTTTGCCCGGTGCATTTGGGACAAGTTCTCCCTCCACTGTGTCTGCTGGGCTGCCTGTGCTCGGGAGCATGCCATTAGTTCAGCAAACATGTCTTCCCGTGTCCTCTTCTTCCTCCTCCTAATGTGCGCTAGCCTCTGGGCAGATGTGGCTGTGGGAATTGGAAAAAGGGAGTGAATTCCTGAGACAGAGCAATGTATCTGTGAACAGAGAACATAGTCTTTCTCTGTGAACAAGACCATGCAGAGCACCTATCACACGCGCACTGAGGACAAGGTCGAATTTTCGGCCCTCGCCTACAGTGCCTGCGGTCTTGCTGTGGCGAGCTGAGGAGCAGGGCAGGACACCGGACTTTGTCTAGATGGCAAACATGGTAAGCCGTAGACTTGTGGCCGCTTAAAACTTTAAGAGTGGCACTGGCCTCCTTTCACATAGAAAGCAATGCGAGTCTCTGCTGGCAGCAATCCTGCAAGCATGAACTCTGCCCCTGTCCCAGCCCCTCGCGGCTGTAAACCGCGTGGCTGTAAACCGGCGGTTGCAGTTCTGTAAAGGGACGGGCAAGCAGTCCCAATACTAACTTTCCCCTACCTAATTCACAGCAGGGAGTCATGCCTGACATCACCCTCCTGAAGGTCTCCGAGAGCCAGAAGGAGAAGATGCTCCGGGACAGCCTGCAGAAACCGGGGCCATTTGCTGCACTGCTGTGCAAGGCCATGATCCCGGAGTACCTGCTGGCGTTGTGGCAGGGAAACGTGTCCTACCACGGGGGGCCTAATAAGCTGTCCCTGCCCAGGAACCTGCTGATGAGGCTTGAAAAACACCTGCAGGAGGTGTATGAGGAGTTCTCCCCGGAGGATGTCGCCTCGATCCCCGGTTACATTGACCAGTTCTTGGCTTAGGTGCCCTTGGAGGGACAAATGACTGCAGGGTTTTGGGCACTATAATCATGAAGCGGACATTGTG
>NW_020708664.1:2830-3451 GCF_002925995.2 Terrapene triunguis
TTTTTAAAATGGTTCGGACTATATATTGAGGCGCCCAAAGACGGAGTAATCATGATACACTTTGCACTGATTCCCCTTTTGTTTGACTTTCCTGTTTACATGTTTTTAAGCACTTTACCCACTGTTAATATTTTCAATCTTCCTGTTTTGTTGCAAATAAATGTTTACATGTTTTAAAGCACTTTAGCTACTGTTAATATTTTAAATATGCCAGTTATGTTGTAAATAAATGTTTGGATATTTAAAACACTTACTGCTTGATCCTTCCCCTGAATCTGTGTCTGGGGTAACGGCTGGGGAGGGTTGGTAGGGGATCTCTGTCAGGGTGATGAAGAGCTCCTGGCTGTCGGGCAAATCAGCGTTGTAAGCGCTGTCTACTGCCTCGTCCTCCTCATCTCCTTCCTCCTCTTCCCCGTCCGCTGAGGAACCGGTCGCGGACAATATCCCATCCTCAGAGTCCACGGTCACTGGTGGGGTAGTGGTGGCGGCCGCACCTAGGATGGAATGCAGTGCCTCGTAGAAACGGGATGTGTGGGGCTGGGATCCGGATCGTCCGTTAGCCTCTTTGGTTTTTTGGTAGCCTTGTCTCAGCTCCTTGATTTTCACGCGGCACTGCGTTGC
>NW_020708665.1:0-1416 GCF_002925995.2 Terrapene triunguis
TGGTAGCCTTGTCTCAGCTCCTTGATTTTCACGCGGCACTGCGTTGCATCCCGGCTGTAGCCTCTCTCTGCCATGGCTTTAGAGATCTTCTCATAGATCTTTGCATTCCGTCTTTTGGAGCGCAGCTCTGAAAGCACGGACTCATCGCCCCACACTGCGATGAGATCCAAGACTTCCCGATCCGTCCATGCTGGGGCCCTCTTTCTATTGGATTGCACGGCCATCTCTGCTGGAGAGCTCTGCATCGTTGCCACTGCTGCCACTGCTGCTGAGCTCGCCACGGTGTCCAAACAGAAACTGCGCTTCAAACTGCCCAGACAGGAAAAGGAATTCAAATTTTCCCGGGGGAGTGGCTGGTCAGAGCATCCGAGCTCGGACTGCTGTCCAGAGCGTCAACAGAGTGGTGCACTGTGGGATAGCTCCCGGAGCTATTACCGTCGATTTCCATCCACACCTAGCCTAATTCGATATGGCCATTTCGAATTTAGCGCTACTCCTCTCGTTGTGGAGGATTACAGAAATCGATTTAAGGAGGGCTCTATGTCGAACTAAATGGCTTCGTGGTGTGGACGGGTGCAGGGTTAATTCGATATAACGGCGCTAAATTCGACATAAAAGCCTAGTGTAGACCAGGCCCTAGACTTGTCATCTTAACCTCATCTCCTCAGCTCTCTCAAACCCTCTCACTTCCTCTTTCATTTCCATAACACTGCTGTTAAATTTAAGCTAAATCTGCTCCTCTTCATTTCGCACACTTGAGTCTGCTATACTCTTCCCAGTCACATAAGGTAATCTGAAACCAGAACACACACTGGTCCGTTCTTTGCAGTTCCATCACCAATGACCACACACCCTTCAGTAATATCCTCCATGATCTCACAGCAGGTGCAGCTAGAGAGCTCTAACCATGCACATGCAAATAAAATGTCTGATAAACACTACAAGCCTACCAGTGTCCCACATTCAACGTTCCCAGTATATTAAGAACAGTGTGCTGTACTGTATATATGACCACCATTACAGTCAGCTTTTGCCAAGTGTTTCCTCCCAGCGCTACGTGTAGCCTCACTACGGTATAATTTGGGATAAGGTTCAGACTTCTGAGTCAGCAGCTGCTTGTGCTCTAGAGGGTATGTGAACTCTGCGGGATAGGCCCAGTGCTTGATCTGCTTACAGTAACATGTCGGCAGTACAGCAGGGAAAGGTGATCATACCCGCCTTGATAGTTCTCTACAGCTCTGCTAATCACAGGGCCCTGGGCCGACAAAAATACACGGACTTCTGGGCTGTTGCTCAAGCCTACACGCTGTCTTCAGCACCATGCACATGTAGGGTGCTGTATAAATAAGGCTGCACATGTTGTGCCCCCGAGAAAATTGTGGAAAGGAGGCAAAGCTTAAGGCCTCCGAGGGTGTT
>NW_020708666.1:0-7552 GCF_002925995.2 Terrapene triunguis
TGAAAGGCAAAATAACAAATCAAAGGAAAGGGACAAGATAATAATTCAAGGAGAAGTTACTAACAAGCTGGACTTATAGCCGCCAAGATGATTTAACTGCTTAAATGTAATTGCTTGCTACTTGCTTAATGTAAACTATTACGGGGGGGGGAAGGGTGAAAGGGGGGGAGAAGGAAAAAGCTTAGCTGCAAAATGTATAAAAAGAGAAAAGCTGCTTAATGGTGTGCTTGATCTGAGACGTCTCCTTGCACCACTTTGAGATCTCAAATAAACTTTGATTGCTTCTCCACCCTGGTGTGTTCATTGGCGCGAAGCACACCGGGCAACGAACCCCGCTGTTGCTTTCCTCCGGCACTCTGTGCCGGCAACAGTCTTGGCGTCCCTGGGTGGGCTCGAGGCTGAAATTTAGCCTTGCCCGGACGCCTCTCGGAGGTCAACGGATTGCGGCGACGACCGACGCCCAGCGCGCACCAGTGACTTCATCGGGGGCCTCGGCGGAGACGCGGTTTGGTCGACCCCGGAGGGCACAACGGTGCAACGCGCTCGTACAGTGGAGAAGTGGCTGGGGGCGATGGTGGGGAACCGGTCCCGTGGATAGGGCGACGGTGCGGAACCGGACCCTTGGATAAGGTAGGAACAGTCCAGTGGGGACTTTACCTGTTTTGACCTGGGGACGCCCAGTGTCTCCCTAGAGTATGGGGCAGAGACAGAGTACTACAAGCAGGGCAAGGTGTACGCCCTTAGAATGCATTCTGGTGAACTGGAAAGTGTTTGAATCGGATCCATTGACTAAAAGTAAACTGAAAAGGTTCTGTACAGTAGACTGGCCTCAGTACCAGCTGGAGGACCAGGAAAGGTGGCCTCCGGAAGGATCTCTTAATTATAATACGATCCTTCAATTACTTCTGTTTTGTCAGCGAACGGGTAAATGGAATGAACATATGTATGTACAGTTGTTTATGTTGCTAAGAGATAGGTCAGATCTTTTGCAGAGGTGTAATTTAACCCCGACAGGATCAGCAGTGGCTAATGTTAGTCCCTCGAACCCCTCCCCGGTTGTGGTGGCGGAGCCGGTGTCCCCTGCGGCTCCAACACCCCCACCATATAAAGACAAGGTGCCTCAGGTCCCAGAGATTGCCCACTCAGTGGGATTCTATCCATTGATTACTGAGACTCGGATAGCCCGTCCTGAAGCAAACAATTGCCCGGCCACTACTATGCAGGTCTATACGCATGTGCCTTTTAACCCGGTGGACCTAGCAGCCTTTAAGGCACAGGCGGGGAATTCTCCACGAACCCAAGCAAGTTTATCTCGGTCTTTGAGGGGTGCCTGGCTAGCCATAAGCCTGACTGGGATGATTGTAATGTCCTTATGCGGACCCTGCTGTCTGAGGTGGAGCGTAATCAGGTCGTGTCAAAGGCACAGGAGGAGGCACAGCGTAGACATGAGGAAAACGCAGCACACGTCCCTGCTGCTGCAGATCAGGTCCCTATAGCAGACCCCCGGTGGAATCCTAATGAGCCTCAGGATCAGACCCGCCTCAATACGTATAAAGAATTGCTTTTACATGGTCTCCGACACTCGGCTGTCCGACATAACAATTGGGCAAAGCCGTATGAGCTAGTACAGGAGCCAAAAGAAAGTCCGGTTGCTTTTCTGCAGCGTATTTGGGATACCATCAGGCAAACTACTAATGCCAATCCCGATGATCCGGCCACCGAGGCAATTATAAAGGGTATCTTTACCAGCCGTGCAGCCCCTGATATTAAAAGGAAACTACAGAAAAAAGAGGATTTGATGGGCATGACCATGGCACAAATTCTGGAAACTGCAAACAGGGCTTACAGCCTTAGGGAGGGAGAAAAGGAAAAGAGGCAAGCGAAAATAATGGTTGCAGCAGTACAGGCCGGTGGCAGGGGAAAGTTTCAGGAAGCTGGAAGGGGCCGGGGAGAGAGGACGTGGACGTGGGCGCCCTGGCTCACAGGAAAGGCGTCTGGGTCGCAACCAGTGTGCCATATGCCGAAAGGAGGGACATTGGAAAAATGAGTGCCCCAAAAGGGAAGGTACCCCTATGATGGCAGCAGAGGATCAGGAATAGGGGTTTCAGGGGAGACGAACTACCCTGCCCCCGGAACCCCTAGTAAAAATGCGGGTGGGAGATTCGGACATAGACTTTTTAATAGACTCTGGAGCGGCACGAACCCTCGTAAACCAACCCCTTCAGCTGCCGGTGGCAGACTCCCTCACTGTGGTGGGCACCACAGGAAAAGGAACCAAGTGCCCAGTGTATGCACCAGCGGAATGTGCTTTGGGAAACAGAACTCTATCTCACAAACTGGTTTACCTCCCCGATTGTCCAACGCCTCTACTGGGACGGGACCTGCTTTGTCGCTTAGGTGCCACCCTGCATTTCACCCAAGATGAAATAACCCTCACCTTACCCCCAGAGAATGCATGGATAAATGACCCTTGCAATTGAGCCCTCAGCCATGCAAGCCCCAGAATGGAGCCAGTGGGAGGAGCAGGTATATCCTCTGGTATGGGCATCCGGGGTCCCAGGAAAAGCAGCCCATCAAACCCCCGTTAATGTTCAGCTCTTGCCAGGAAAAGGTCCGGTGCGAATTAAGCAGTATCCGATCAAAAGGGAAGCCAGAGAGGGACTGCAGGAGACTATAGACCAGTTCCTAAAGTACGGGGTACTTCGAGAATGCTAGTCAGCTTGGAACACTCCCATCTTGCCTGTACAAAAGCCCAATGGCCCATATCGGCTGGTCCAGGACCTGAGGGCGGTTAATGAGTGAGTTAAGACTCTGCACCCCCTTGTTCCAAACCCGTATACACTGTTGGCCTCTATAGGGGGGTAGTACACCCATTTTTCGGTCCTAGATTTAAAGGACGCTTTCTTCACGATTCCGGTCGACACCCAATCTCAGGAGATTTTCTCCTTCGAGTGGGAGGACAAGAGAAGGGTTAAAAAGCAGCTTTGCTGGACAGTGTTGGCCCAGGGATTTAAAAGTTCCCCCACCCTTTTTGACCAGGCCCTGGCTAGAGACTTGGAGGAGTGGGACAATGAGGGCAAGGTCCTCCTCCTGCAATACGTAGATGACTTGTTAATTGCTGCTGTGGGTCTAACCCCTTGCCTTAAAGCCACTGTGAGCCTCCTGAACTTTGTTGGACTCCGAGGATATCGGGTAGCACAGAGTAAGGCTCAGATTGCCCTCCCAGAAGTACAGTACTTAGGGTTTCACATAAGGCAGGGGGAGCGTCAGCTTTCAAACGAAAGGAAGGAAGCTATCTGTCAAATTCCTATCCCAAGCAATCGTAAACGGCTCAGGGCGTTTCTGGGCATGGCAGGCTTCTGCAGAATATGGATCCCAGAGTTTGGACTGTGGGCTAAACCCTTGTACGAATGCGTTAAGGGAGCGGATCACGACCCCTTTCACTGGTCCTCAGAAGCCGACAAGGCATTTAAGGTTTTAAAAAGGAAACTGATGGAAGCCCCAGCCCTGGGTCTGCCCGACCTCACTAAGCCGTTCCAACTGTATGTGCATGAAAGGAAAGGGGTGGCCCTGGGAGTGCTTACTCAGTTATTAGGCACCTGGAAACATCCCAGGGCATATTTCTCTAAACAACTGGATCAAGTTGCCAAGGGATGGCTGGCATGATTACGGGCAGTCGCAGCAACTGCCCTCGTGCTTGGGGAAGCTGAGAAACTGACACTGGGGGGAATTGTGCAGGTGTATAGTCCCCACATGGTCCAAGCCCTGCTGGATACTAAGGGTGGTCTCTGGCTTACACAGGCTTGGGTAGCTCGGTATCAGGCTAAACTTTTAGAAAATCCTGCAGTTACCCTACAGACCTGCCCCTCCCTAAACCCAGCCACCATGTTGCCAGAAACAGAGGAGCAGGAACACGACTGTTTGGAGGTCATAGATGCCCAATACTCCAGCCGCCCGGACTTAAAAGATCAACCGCTCCCTAATGCAGACTGTGAGTGGTACACCGAGGGCAGTAGTACTGTTACAAATGGACAAAGGAGGGCGGGCTATGCTGTTGTAACTCTCCACGAAACCGTGGAAGCAGAGGGTTTACCTGCTGGGACATCAGCCCAGCTGGCTGAATTAATAGCCTTAACCCGTGCACTTGAACTGTCAAAAGGAAAAAGAGTTAACATTTTTACTGATTCCAGATATGCTTTTGGAGTGCTACATACTCATGCAGGTCTGTGGAAGCAGAGAGGAATGCTAACAGCCCAAGGCTCTCCGGTCAAGCATGGGCTTCAAATTCTCCGGCTTTTAGAAGCGGTACAGCTTCCCTCAGCGGTAGCAGTGGTGCACTGCAAAGCTCATCAAAGGGAAGATCAAGATGTGGCTAGGGGTAATGCCAGGGCGGACAGGGAGGCCAAGCGAGCTGCTACCCTGGAACCACGGGAAGCTGAGGATGCCCATATGCATACCCTCATCCCATCAGTGGGGGAGCTCCCGGCCCTTCAGTACTCTCACGAAGAGAGGAACCTGGCCGACACACTTGGGCTCCAGGAAAAGGAGGGATGGCTCTACTCCACGGAAGGAAAAATCCTCCTACCAAAGAATCTAATACAGCCAGTGCTACAGAAACTACATCAGACCACCCACGCCGGCAGAGAGGCTCTTACCCAGCTTATGAATAAATATTTTCTAACCTCTGGACTTAGACCCCTGGCCTCCCAGGTACAGGCTGAATGTCTGATCTGCCAAAAGAATAACCCTCGACCGGGAGTGTCAGTGCCACCAGCCACTCTGGAACCTACCCCAGGCCCGGGACTGGTTTGGCAAATAGACTTTACTGAGTTCCCCCGAACCCAAGGGTTCAGATACCTTCTCGTCTTGGTGGATCGATTCAGCGGATGGCCTGAAGCCTTCCCATGCCGAAACAACACTGCCAAAACGGTGGCTCTTAAATTTGTCAAGGAAATCATTCCCCGCTTCAGACTCCCCCAGTGGATGGAATCTGACAACGGAACACACTTCACATCTCAAGTCGTTCAGAAGATATCGGATGCCCTGCAAATCCCCTGGAAGCTCCACACTCCATGGTGACCGCAGGCCAGTGGGGTAGTGGAGCATACAAATCAGACACTCAAGCGACATCTCTCAAAGGTCTGCCAGGAGGCTTCCCTACGGTGGCCTGATGCCTTACCCCTTGTTTTGCTCCGAGTTCGCACTCTCCCAAAGGGCAGATTAGGGCTTAGTCCCTTTGAGATTATGTTTGGAAGGGCATGGCCTATGAACGGTACACCGGTTCTGTTAGGGGAGTGGGAGGTAGGCTGTGGCTTCTTATCTCAGTACATGTGCTCTCTGTCTGCTGTTCTCTGTTCTCTCCACAGGTATACCAAAGATTTGCAGCCTCTCCTGCTGGATGCCCCGTCCACTCCCTGCAACCAGGTGACTCCGTTCTCGTTCGTACCTGGAAGGACGAGCCTCTCCAAGAGAAGTGGAAGGGACCACACACCGTCCTGCTGGTCTCGCACACACAGCAGCAAAGGTTGAGGGACACAAAAACTGGATCCATCACTCTCGTCTAAAAGCAGTGCCCGCTCCTGAACGGTGGACCGTCCAGCCTACAGAAAAGACTGACAGCGATGACCTGGGACTTAAACTATTATTCAAAAGACAATAAGGTCTGCTGGGAATGCCCTGTGACCTCTTTGGACAGTCGCAGCACACTCCCCGTGAAAACTCTGAGCATAGGCCGGCCCTATTTTCACAGGGCCGGCCTAACCTGGTGGCCTGGTCCCTTTTGTTTTTAGTCTGCCTGCTATTGGTAATTGTTATTTTGTGGGTATTTGGGGAATTGTAATTGTTAGACCCCAGGGTCACCTGCCCAAAATGGAATCAGGTCCAGGGTCTGCCACTGTGTTACTCTTTGCCATAGGGGCACTCCTCTCATTGACTCCCATTTCCCCCCAGGCACATGCGGGATGGAGAAAAATCCCTATCAACTTAGAAACAAATACGTATGAGGCCCTGAAGGTTTGCTTTGCCCAAGAGTTTAACCTCTCTAACTGCTGGGTATGCTCCCAAATCCCGCACCACGCGGCAGGGTTACCTTGGAGGGTGGTCCCCCAAAATTGGTCAGATATCTGCTGGGGATGGTTCAGTAGGGGAAAAAATACCTCGGGTACCCCCTTGTCGCAAAACTGTACCATTGAATCCCAGTATGCATTAAGGGACGACCCCTGGAAGCCGCAGGCCAACTCAACACATCTCCCTTCCCCTATTAGGCTGCGGTCAGTGGCCCCCGGGTTGGTGTGCTATCGACAGTTCAAGTCTAGCAATCACACCTGGCCCGCTGGAAATAGCACCTGTCAGTATTATTTATCCCCTGACAGTGACGCTTCCATCCCTGTCTATGTTAACGGCAGATCCAACTCTACTGCCCGGTTCGGAGCGTTTAGTGACACCCAAACTAGTAGGTGGAGTAGCGGTTATAATGGCTTAGTAGGGAATGGCCACTCCTTTTACATTTGTGGTACCTCTGCCTATAAGTGGCTACCGCATCGGTGGTATGGAAGCTGCTATCTAAGATATCTTGCCCCTCCCCTTCGTGTCCTCCCTAAACTGCCCCCTGGCCGCCCCAGACAGCGTAGATCTTTGTATGCCACCCCAGAGCCCATTACGGAAGGAGACAGGTTGGGTATGATCCTCCTCCCATCCTATGGGGTGGGACGGCTGGCTCAATTTTATCGTAGGCTCTCTATGTTTCTCACCAAGTTCGCCAATGAAACCTTGACCATAGAGAAAAGCCTTATCTCAGAGCTTTACCAGCTCCGGTTGCTGTCCCTGCAAAACAGACAGGCCTTAGATTATGTTTTAGCCTCCCAGGGCGGGGTGTGTGCCCTTATTGGGAGTGAATGTTGTACTTATGTCCCGGAAAACTCACAGGACATTAACAAGCATGTCCTGTCGGCCGAACAGGCTTTCGAGCAGTGGAAGGCCCAGGAAAGGGAACCCACGGTTTTCGATTCCCTTTGGAGTTGGTTGCCCGACCTGGGAGGACTGGGGGGGTGGCCTTGTGCTTCTCCTCCTCACAGGTGTGGTACTGTGCCTGGCCACCCTCCTCCTGATCGCTTGTTTTAAAATGCTCCTCCGTAAGCTTTGTGCCCCCCATTCCCCAAAAGTCCTGACATGCCCTCTCATTTATAACCCCAGCTCCATGGCACTCAATCGTATCTTGTCCACAGAATATGAGAAAACTCAGCCAAAGGCTTGTTGAGTCTTCTCAAAGGAGGGAGTTGTTGGTGTCATTAGGCATAACCCTAGGTAACTCGGGAGGGTGGAAGACCACGAGTGTCGATGAAGCCTTCCTGCACTAGGCCTAAATGAACCAAAGTCCTTGCATGTTTAAACTCTAATCGACCTCAAAAGCCAGATGCAGAAATTGGAATGTGTAACAGCCAGTTATCAGGTGCAGCACCGCTCATACCAGTGCCAAGCGGTAATAATGAGGCCTGCATACTTCTGGCTGAAAGGCAAAATAACAAATCAAAGGAAAGGGACAAGATAATAATTC
>NW_020708667.1:0-4853 GCF_002925995.2 Terrapene triunguis
CTTAGGCCTGGTCTACACTAGGCTTTTATGTCGACTTTAGCGCCGTTATATCGAATTAACCCTGCACCCGTCCACACCAGGAAGCCATTTAGTTCGACATAAAGCTCTCTTTAAATCGATTTCTGTAATCCTCCCCAACGAGAGGAGTAGCGCTAAATTCGACATGGCCATATCGAATTAGGCTAGGTGTGGATGGAAATCGACGGTAATAGCTCCGGGAGCTATCCCACAGTGCACCACTCTGTTGACGCTCTGGACAGCAGTCCGAGCTCGGATGCTCTGACCAGCCACACCCCGGGAAAATTTGAATTCCTTTTCCTGTCTGGGCAGTTTGAATCGCAGTTTCTGTTTTGACACCGTGGCGAGCTCAGCAGCAGTGGCAACGATGCAGAGCTCTCCAGCAGAGATGGCCGTGCAATCTAATAGAAAGAGGGCCCCAGCATGGACTGATCGGGAAGTCTTGGATCTCATCGCTGTGTGGGGAGATGAGTCCGTGCTTTCCGAGCTGCGCTCCAAAAGACGGAATGCAAAGACCTATGAGAAGATCTCTAAAGCCATGGCAGAGAGAGGCTACAGCCGGGATGCAACGCAGTGCCGCGTGAAAATCAAGGAGCTGAGACAAGGCTACCAAAAAACCAAAGAGGCTAACGGACGCTCCGGATCCCAGCCCCACACATCCCGTTTCTACGAGGCACTGCATTCCATCCTGGGAGCGGCCGCCACCACTACCCCACCCCTGACCGTGGACTCCGAGGATGGGATCATGTCGGACATGACAGCGGACGGGGAAGAGGAGGAAGGAGATGAGGAGGACGAGGCAGTCGACAGCGCTGGCACCGCTGATTTCCCCGACAGCCAGGAGCTCTTCATCACCCTTACCGAGATCCCGTACCAACCGTCCCCATCCCTTACCCCGGACACAGAATCAGGGGACGGATCAAGCAGTAAGTGCTGTAAACATGTAAACATTTATTTAAAACAGAACGGTAATATTTATACTATTAACAATGTATATTTATAAAAGTGCTGTAAACTAGTAAAAAAATAATCAGGTACAAAACAGGAATATTTACAAAGGTAACAAATGGGTTTTGCATGATTTCTCTGTCTTAGGCTCTTCTCAATTTAGTCCCAAGTATTTTAAAAAAATTTCACAATGTCCGTTACTACATGATTCCCAGGCCCAAGACGCTCCACTCCAAAGTCCCAGTGCACCTACGCGAAAATCCGGTCAATGTGGCCGGGGATCGACGAGAAATCCTCGTAGGAGAACTCCTCGTAGGTCTCGTGGAGGTAGAGCTCAAGCCTGTTGATCAGGTTCCGGGGTAGGGCGATCTTAGTGGGCCCTCCGTGGTAGCAGACATGTCCCCTCCATGCCACAATCAGGTACTCGGGGATCATGGCCCGACATAGCATGGCGGCATACGGCCCCGGTTTCTGCATGCTTTCCCGCAGCATGCGTTCTCTCTGGGTGTCCGGGATCCTCAGGAGGGTGATGTCGCTCATGACGCCCTGCTTTGAATTAGGGAGGGGACTGTTAGTATTGGGACTGCTTTACAGCCACGCGGTGGAGGGAGAGGGGCAGCATACAGGGATCTTTCCCTGGGACAGCCGCGAGGGGGTGGGACAGGGGCAGAGTTGATGCTGTCCTGATTGCTGGCAGCAGAGACTGGCATTGCTTTCAATGTGAAAGGAGGCCAGTGCTACAGCTGGAGTTTTAAGCAGCCACAAGTCTGCGGCTTACCATTATTGCCCGCTCCAGAAGTTCAGGTCTCCAGCCACAGTTCTCTGAACACTCCAAGACCTCCGCAAGTCCACAGGCACTGAAGGCGACGGCCGAAAATTCGACCTTGTCCTGAGTGCGCATGTGAGAGGTTCAGTGCATGGTCTTGTTCACAGAGAAAGACTAGGTTCTTTGTATACAATTTCATTTATCTGTCTCAGGAATTCACTCCCTTTTTAAAATTCACACAGACACATCTGCGACTGTCTCCCAACCCAGCCTGTCAGCACACTCCCAGAGGCTAGCGCAGATTAGGCGGAGGAAGAAGAAGACGCGTGAAGACATGTTCACAGAACTAATGGGCTGCTCCCGAGCCCAGGCAGCCCAGCAGACACAGTGGAGGGAGAACTTGTCACAAATGCACCGAGCAGTCATGGAACGGGAGGAGAGGTGGCGTCAGGAGGACCAACAGGCTACTGAAAAGCTGCTTGGACTAATGAGGGAGCAAACGGACACGCTCCGGCGCCTTGTGGATGTTCTGCAAGACCGGAGGCAGGAGGACAGAGCCCCGCTGCAGTCTATCTGTAACCGCCCTCACCCGCCACCAAGTCCCACACCACCCTCACCCAAAGTCCAAAGAAGGAGGGGCGGCAAGGGCCGTTAAAACTTTCAATCAACCCCTGCAGACTGCTCTAGCAGTAGAAGGCTGACATTCCCCAAAATTTCATAAGTCCTTTCCTACCCACCTCACACAAGCCCCCGTCCAAGTTTCACCCCCCACGTTTCATGTCTGGTTCGCAATAAAATGTTTGTTTCTGTTCATTACTGTTTCGGTCAGGTTCTTTTGAGGGAGAGTCTGTCTGGAGGGGGGGAAGGGGCTTGGTAATTGGACAGGACAGTCACCTTTAGCAGGCTACAGAGGCGGGGTCAGGTCCAGCATCAGGACACATACACAGTGCAGTCACTGGTTACCCTGGTCAGTCTGGGAGGTGCTTTTCATGTTTTGGGGGGGGGGGGGTTGCTCTGTGACTTTGTGGCGGGGGAGGGCAGTTACAGATCTTATGCAGCGGTCCTTATCCTGGCTCACAGATCCACGCAGCAGGGGATCTGTAACCCTACCCCCCCTGCCAGAAAGTCACATAGCCGACACATACACACAGTCCCCCCCAGGAGTGCTGGCAGGCTCCATTGAAATAACCAGTCCACCAGTGCGGAGCCTGTCATTCCGGGAGTTTAGAAGTATCATTTGCATCAGAACACTGAACCCGCCCCCCGCCACAGTCTGCGTCCCCGGTTTAAAATATTCCCGCGAAAACAGCAATACAGACAACGGTGTTCATTAAAAAATCGAAATGATTTTATTTTTTGGGAAGGGGAAGGGGGTGAAGGTTGTATGTAACTGGAGAGGATAGTCAAAATGAACTGGGTAAAGAAACGGGGGCAGGTTCAGCTTTTCTGTCCACAAACTGAAAAGTCACTGGTTGCCCTGCTCACTCAGGAACCTAGCTTTCAAAGCCTCCCGGATGCACAGGGCGTCCCGCTGGGATCTTCTAATGGCCCGGCTGTCTGGCTGGACGTAATCAGCAGCCAGGCTATTTGCCTCTAGCTCCCACCCCGCCATAAAGGTCTCCCCCTTGCTCTCACACAGGTTGTGGAGCACACAGCAAGCTGCAATAACGATGGGGATATTGGTTTCGCTGAGATCACAGCGAGTGAGTAAGCTTCTCCATCTCCCTTTGAGACGGCCAAAAGCACACTCCACCACCATTCTGCACTTGCTCAGCCGGTAGTTGAACAGTTCTTTTTCTGTGTCCAGGGCGCCAGTATAGGGCTTCATGAGCCAGGGCATTAGCGGGTAGGCTGGGTCCCCGAGGATGACTGTAGGCATCTCCACATCCCCAAGAGTTATTTTGTGGTCTGGGAAGTAAATACCTTCCTGCAGCCGTCTAAACAGACCAGAGTTCCTGAACACGCGAGCGTCATGAACCTTGCCCGACCATCCGACGTAGATGTTTGTAAACCGTCCCCGATGGTCCACCAGTGCTTGCAGCACCATTGAAAAGTAGCCCTTTCTATTGATGTACTGGCTGGCCTGGTGGCCCGGTCCCAGGATAGGGATGTGAGTCCCATCTATAGCCCCACCGCAGTTTGGGAATCCCATCGCAGCGAAGCCATCTATGATGGCCTGCGCGTTTCCCAGGGTCACTACCTTTGACAGCAGTACCTTGACAATTGCCTTGGCTACTTGCAGGACAACAACCCCCACGGTAGATTTGCCCACGCCAAAGTGGTTCGCGACTGACCGGTAGCTGTCCGGCGTTGCAAGCTTCCAGAGGGCTATGGCCACTCGCTTCTGGACAGTGAGGGCTGCTCGCATGCGGGTGTCCTTGCGCTTCAGGGCAGGGGACAGCAACTCACAAAGTTCGAGGAAAGTCCCCTTCCGCATGCGAAAGTTTCGCAGCCACTGGGATTCATCCCAGACCTGAAGCACTATACGGTCCCACCAGTCCGTGCTTGTTTCCCGGGCCCAGAATCGCCGTTCAACAAAATCCACATGCCCCATTGCCAACGTCATGTCCTGGGCGCTGGGGCTCGTGGTTTCTGACAGCTCTGTGCCACTCTCCGACTTCAGGCTCTCACGGCGGTGCCGTAGCCTCCTCGCCCGATTTCTCTGCATCTGCCTCAGGGAAAGGTGTATGATAAGCTGCGAGGTGTTGAGAACGGCCACAAGTGCAGCGATGGTCGCAGCGTGATCCATGATCGCAGTGCTGTGGCGTCCGCGCTGTCACTGACCAGAAAAGTGCGCGAACTGATTTCCCGCCGGCGCTTTCATGGAGGGAGGGAGGGCGTTAGTGACGGACGGATGACGACAAATTTTTTTTACCCAGAAGGCATTGGCGGCTCGACCCAGAATTCCGATGGGCAGCGGGGACTGCGGGAACTGTGGGATAGCTGCCCACAGTGCACCGCTTCCAATATCGACGCTCGCCCCGTTAGTGTGGACTCACAAAGTCGAATTACTGTCCTTAGTGTGTCCTTAGTGTGGACACACACGTTCGACTTTGCAATATCGATTCCACATATTCGATTTAAGTAAAATCGAATTACCCTCGTAGTGTAGACATACCCT
>NW_020708668.1:0-3289 GCF_002925995.2 Terrapene triunguis
GGGGTGCTCGATGGCACTCGTAGTTCGCACGTGGGAAGGTTTATGCGGCCTGTGCCCTTTTCCGACCCCAATACCCCTGGGGTTCCAACTGGGCTGTGGTCTTCTCCCAGCGCTCCAGTCTGGAGGTCTGTGCTTCGGGCTCTCTTGGTTCAGAGCCCCCCTTTTAACCTTGGCCACCCTCTGGAAAGGCTCCTCTATGCTGGGTAAGGGTCCTACAGCCGTTTTCCGCTTGTCCCGGGCCTTCCTCCCCCTCTGACAGGGGTCACAGGATTGGCAGTACTGTCGGACAGTAACAAAGACCCCAGGCCAGTAAAAGCTCCGTAGCAGCCTCTGCTGGGTACGCCAGGTTCCCTGGTGCCCTGGGAGGGGGGTGTCATGGGCCCGGTACAGCAGCTGGCGGCGATACTTCTGGGGTACCACCAGCTGCCTCCTGATCCCCCCTGACTCCATTTCCCCTGGGGGAGCCCATTCTCGGTACAGGAACCCCTTCTCCCACAGGAACCTTTTCCGGCCACCTCTCCCCATGATCTGTACCGCACTGAGGTCGGCCAGGTCCCTTATCTTCCGCAAGGAAGAATCTTTCTGCAACTCGGCCTGGAACTCAGCAGCTGGGACAGGGATGGCCACCTGCTCTCTCTCGCCGGCTGGGTCTGAAGCCGCAGCCTCCCTGAGCCGTGTCCCTGGGCGTTCCCTCCCCACCAGGTTAGGGTCCTGCGCCTCGGGCAAGGCACCCTCCCCAAGGCCAGGGCGCAGTGCCCCTCGCCGGCTCTGACTGCGGGTCACAACCAGTGCACTTTGTGGGTTGCTTGGCCAGTCCTCCAGGTCCCCCCCCCATCAACACCTCAGTGGGCAAATACGGGTGTACCCCCACATCCTTGGGGCCCTCCTTGGCCCCCCACTTCAGGCATACCCTCGCCACAGGTACCTTGAATGGTGTCCCGCCCACCCCCGTCAGAGTCAGGTAGGTGTTGGGCACCACCTGATCTGGGGGCACCACCTCGGGCCGGGCCAGCGTCACCTCTGCGCCCGTATCCCAGTATCCATTGACCTTCCTCCCATCCACCTCCAGGGGAACAAGGTACTCTCTCCGGAGGGACCGCCCCGCGCCCACCGTATAAACCAAAAACCCTGAGTCTGGAGCATCCATCCCCCCCAGAGGAGCTGGCCCGGAGCTCTCCTCCCTCCTTAGCAGGTGGTACTCTGCCAGCCCCCCTTCCCTGGGAGTGCTGCCTCTCACCCGGCTGGGTCTCTACCCAGTCAACCCTCTGTGGGTTTGGTCTGCTCAGTCTGTCCCTGAGCCTGGGGCACTGGGCCCGTATGTGGCCTCTCTGGCCACAATGGTAGCAGCCCATGTCCCATGGGTCCCCTCGAGTGGGTCGGATGGCCCTGACGCCGGATGTTCCCCTTTGATGGGGGTTTTCCGTATTTTCCCGCTGGGAGGTCCCATGGTGACTCTCGCTCTGCGTTGTGGTGGGACTGTTCCTTTGGGACTCCTCCCTGTTATCCCCTGACCGGCTCTTTACAAACTCATCGGCCAGCCGGCCTGCATGTCGCGGGTTCTCTGGTTTTTTGTCCCTCAACCACAGCCTCAGGTGGGATGGGCACCGCTCATACAGTTGCTCCAGTACCAGCAGTTTAACCAGGTCCTCCTTCGTCTGGGCCCCATCTGCCCACTTGCTGGCGTATCCCTCCATGCGGACGGCTAGTTGCAGATATGAGATCTCAGGGGTTTTATCCTGACTCCGGAACCTTTCCCGGTACATCTCAGAAGTCAGCCCAAACTCACGTAGCAGGGCCTTTTTGAATAGTTCGTAGTCCCCTTTCTCCGCCTCTTCCAGTTGGCGGTACAATGCCACGGCTTTGGGGTCCAGTAAGGGGGTGAGAACCCGGAGTCTGTCCGCAGGATCAACCTGGTGCAGCTCGCAGGCTGTCTCAAAGGCATCCAGGAAGTCATCCATGTCCTCCCCCTCCTTACGTGGGGCCAGGATGCACTTATCAAAGCTCCGAGCAGTCCTGGGTGCCCCCTCACTCACCGCAGTCGGGGGCTCGCTGCCCTTCAGCCTTCCCAGCTCCAGTTCATGATGCCTCTGTCTCTCATTCTCCTCCCGTTCATGATGCCTCTGTCTCTCTTCATGCTGTCTCTGTCTCTCATTCTCCTCCCGTTCATGATGCCTCTGTCTCTCTTCATGCTGTCTCTGTTGTTCACGATCCTCCAGCTCTCTCAGTTTTAGCTCTTTCTCCCATTCCAGCCCATTCCGCTCCACGGATGGCGCGCGTGGCCGGGAGGATCCCCTGTTGGCCGGCGAGCGTGGCCAGGAGGATCCCCTTCTGGCCGGGGGGGTCACTGTGCCCTCAGTATTTGCTGGGCTCCTCCCCCCCCCTTCCCCTAGGCATAGGAAGGAGGGGTCTCGGGAAGCCCTCAGCAGCCGGCTGACCACTCCCAGATGGGACAGACACTGGTGCCTGCGTTGCATCTGCCAGGCTGCTTCCCTCAGAGACAGGGATCAGTTCATTCGAGCGATCTCCCTTCTCCAGCTGGGCAATGAGCTGTTCTTTGGTGAGCCTCCCAATGCGCACCCCCCTCTGCTTGCACAGCTCCACCAGGTCGCTCTTAAGCCGCTTGGCATACATCCTCCTGCTGGCCACTCACAGGCCTGTGTGCTCACCGTTCCCCACAGTTTCCCGGGAGACCCCTAGTGTGCCAGCCCTTCTCAAGGTCACCACCTCTCTGCCAGGGTCGAGCTGCAGTCTCCTCCGCCCCTGGGACCACTCGCTGCGATCCCCCGGGGGACCCTGTTACTGCAAAAGTCCTTCTCGCTGGTCACACACTCCCAGGGGTGATAACCGTCTCTCTCTGACTCTTCAGCATGCCTGGTCCCCGTCAATCCCCCTTCGTTTTACTTCTCCCCAGTCACTTACTGCAGGAAGCGCCGTCCACGGGGTGCAGTTGATCCCGCCGCTGCCACCAGTTGTCACGGAGTGTGGGGGGACTCAGGGCCCTGCACCCCCGGCGTCCTGCGATTCACCAGGACTCTCAGCCAGCCAGTAAAGCAGAAGGTTTATTTAGACGACAGGAATACAGTCCAAGACAGGTCTTGCAGGCGCAGACAACAGGATACCCCTCAGTTAGGTCCATCTTGGGGTCCCCGGGCACCCTAGCCCCCCTGGGAGGTCAGAGCCCCGTCTGCCTCCCAGCCATGGTCACTAGCCAGCTCCTGAAACTCTGCCTTCAGCGACCCCTCCCACAGCCTTTGTTCAGTTTCCCGGGCAAAGGTGTCACCTCGCCTCT
>NW_020708669.1:0-6494 GCF_002925995.2 Terrapene triunguis
CCACATGAGGGAAATTAATAAAAAATCCAGATTAAGAAAGCAATGCTGAATGGTGCTGGTAAATAAGATTTTACCCTCTATTCAACATTGGTGAGGCTAGGGTGAGCAGATGTCCCGATTTTATAGGGACAGTCCCGATATTTGAGGCTTTTTCTTATATAGAAGCTATTACTCCCCTCCCCCATCCTGATTTTTCACATTTGCTGTCTGGTCACTCTAGGTGAGGCTTCATCTGGAGTACTGTGTCCAGTTTTGGGCCCCACACTACAAGAAGGATGTGGAAAAATTGGAAAGAGTCCAGCAAAGGGCAACAAAAATGATTAGGGGGCTGGAGCACATGACTTATGAGGAGAGGCTGAGGGAACTGGGATTGTTTCTTCTGCAGAAGAGAAGAATGAGGGGGGATTTGATAGCTGCTTTCAACTATCTGAAAGGGGGTGTGATGGGTTAGATCACAGAAACCCCCTTGGGAACTGCCAACCGATGTGCCAAGACTACTTCTGCCGCTGCTTTCCTGCCCTGGCAGCTTAGGACTTCATTGCCCTGCCTGGTTTGAGCCAGACCCGCTAGCCTGCTGCACACCCAGACCCAAGGTCTGAACCACGTCCCCTAACAGCTGTAGGCTTGACTAAAAGCAACTTACAGAAGTGTTCCTGTCTTTAACACTCAGATGTTCAACTCCCAATGGGGTCCAAATCCCAAATAAATACGTTTTACCCTGTATAAGCTTTATGAGTTTATGCAGGGTAAACTCATAAATTGTTTGCCCTCTATAACACTGATAGAGAGATATGCACAGCTGTTTGCCGCCCTCCCCCGGTATTAATACATACTCTGGGTTAATTAATAAGTAAAAAGTGATTTTATTAAATACAGAAAGTAGGACTTAAGTGGTTCCAAGTAGTAACAGACAGAACAAAGTGAATTACCAAGCAAAAGAAAATAGAACACGCAAGTCTATGTCTAAGAAACTGAATACAGATAAAAACCTCACCCAGTAAGCTTCCTTTTACAGACTAGTCTCCTTCTAGTCTGGGTCCAGCAATCACTCACACCCCCTGTAGTTACTGTCCTTTGTTCCAATTCCTTTCAGGTATCCGTGGGGGTGGACAGGCTATCTCTTTAGCCAGCTGAAGACAAAATGGAGGGGTCTCCCAGGGGTTTAAATAGACTTTCTCTTGTGGGTGGAGACCCCCTCCTCTCCCCTATGCAAAGTCCAGCTCCAAGATGGAGTTTTGGAGTCACATGGGCAAGCCACATGTCGATTGCATGACTCAGTTTTTACCAGCCAGGCCACATTCCTGGGAAGGCTCCGATGTGGATTGGCATCTTCAAGTTCATTGTTGTCTTAAGTGGTTTTTGATTGGGCACTTAATTTGCACTTTTCTCAAGAAGCTGACCAAATGCTTTACTAGTCTGTTAAAATCAAGCCAGTACACAGCCAATATTCATAACTTCGAATACAAAAATGATACACGCATACAAATAGGATGAATACATTCAGTAGATCATAACCTTTACATAGATAGGTTACATGGCATATGTAGCCTAAAACATATTCCAGTTATGTCACATATACAATCATAAGCATATTCCATAAAGCCTTATGGGGGGCACCGTCACAGGGGGTTCCAAAGAGGATGGATCTAGACTGTTCTCAGTGGTAGCAGATGACAGAACAAGGAGTAATGGTCTCAAGTTGCAGTGGGGGAGGTTTAGGTTGGATATTAGGAAAAACTTTTTCACTAGGAGGGTGGTGAAGCACTGAAATGGGTTACCTAGGGAGGTGGTGGAATCTCCTTCCTTAGAGGTTTTTAAGGTCAGGCTTGACAAAGCCCTGGCTGGGATGATTTAGTTGGGGATTGGTCCTGCTTTGAGCAGAGGGTTGAACTAGATGACCTCCTGAGGTCCCTTCCAGCCCTGATATTCTATGATTCTATGATTCTAAATGCTAGCCAGTCTGAGAATTAGCTGGATCCCCAGGGAAAAGTACATTCTGATAGGCCTTTTTGTAAAGCTGAGGTCTGATTATTCTTCACTGCTAAAGCTACAATTAAGTGATAGCTAAAAACATCAGTTTCCCTAATGCACAGCAGTTTTGTGATAAAAAAGAATTGAAAAGGAGAAAAAAATTGAAGTCTGAATGCCTAGGGGTTTGTTTTTTTAGCACTCTGTAATGGATGACACATGCTGCACGTATGGTTTCAATGTGATCAGACTTCCAATATTGTTTCACTAGATGTAGTATCGTATCTGCCCACCAGCCATTTCCTTGAAGACAGGATGTTTAATAAGCTTCCCAGACAGAAATGGACCCCAGAGTCACTAAATAAATACATCTTTAAAAAAATAAAATACCCCACATGTGTGGGCTTTTGTTTCTACAAGTGAGGCAAGATTTAGTTAGGGGACGTTGCGTACTTCCCCAAATGCCCTCATGAAAAATTACTCAAGTGGGAGTGACGAGATGGATCAGGAATATACAAATCCCAAGTGAGGAGCTTGGTCTAGGTTATGCAATATTATTTTTGCAAAGATGAAGTGTTGTTGTTATTTGTCTTATAGTAAAGGTCAAGTGGCCCCAGTCAAGATCAGGACTTCATTGTAGTAGGTGCTGTACAAACAGTCCCTTCCTCCAAAAACTCACAATCTAAATAGACAATGCAGACAAAGGGTGGCAAAAGAACATATTATAATACCAATTGTGCAGAGGGGAAACCGAGGCCCAGAGATTGTGTTATGGCCAAGATCACATGGGAAGTCCAGGGCAGAACTAGAAATTGAACCCAGATCTCCTGAGGGAGATTGCTTATTCCCTGCTGTGGTAAAACCCACAGCAGGCAGCTCAGTTCCTCTCATGAAATTCCCTCCAAATTCTTCCATCGGGGTAAAGGTGAGGCTTTAACTTCTCCATGGAAACAGCAGTGGATCTGGCTCCCAGAACCTTGAAGATTCCCTGAGATCTGTGCAGATCACTGGTGATCTACCAGTGGTCAGGGCTATCCCCTCACTGGCTCTGAGGCAGGCAGTCCCTAACTTTCTAGGGCTTAAAACAGCCCCGGGAGAAGGCTGTGGCAGGGGAAAAGCTGGGCTGATTGGGAGGAAGCAGGCTCAGCTGGGGCCACGCCCCAATCAGGGCCCAGCTGACCCTATAAAGGCTTGAGCCAGGAGCTCAAGCTGTAGGTGTCTCTCTGTGCTCAGAGAGAGAAGGGCCTGGCTGCAGGGAGCTTAACCAAGTACCTGGAGTGGTGCAGGGCTGGGGAAAGCCCCAGGCTGCCAGCCTTGTGCAAGGCCGAATAGGTACTGGGGTTGCAGGGGGCAGCCCATGGGTAGGCAGAGGCAGCAGGTCCGAACCCCTTTGCCTGTGATGAGTGGCTGATACTGCAGTCTGCCGCAGTGAATGGGGGCTAGATGGAGACTGGGCAGTAGGCAAGACTGAGGTGAAGTGGGGATAGTGGGTGGGGGTTCCCCTGGGAGGGGGTGACCCAGAACAGTGGGGGTACTGCCAGGGGGCAGCACCTAGAGAAAGGGGCACCAGGGTCCTGGGAGGGACATGGGGCCAGTGGCAAGGCAGATCACTGGCCTGCAGAGGGCGCTCCAAGGCTGGGAAAGCTAATTCCTGAGGACAACCAGCAGGAGGTGCTGCTGGGGGAGTCTGCACCCTTACAGATACCCATAGGGTAGTTACTTCTCAACCTGAGGCAGTCGGTGATTGGTGTAGTACCTTGAGATCTTATATCTCTTATAAATTTTAATCTTATTTTATGTCACTGGATGTTATGGTATTTCTATAAATGTCCAATCTGTTTTCATTTCTACTAAGTTCGTGTAACTCGGTCTGTTCTCATTACCCATATAAATAGGTGATCCTATTTTGAATCCTCCTAAACTCTTGGCATAAAATAGGTACTCCGGTAGCAGTGAGTTCCACAGGTTAAGTACACATAGTGTAGAAGAATCACCAGTTTAAAAGGTGTTGCCTTCCATTTTCATTCAATATCCCCTGGTTCTTACATTCTGAAAGAGGGTCAACATTCCGGAACGAACTTCTAGAGAAATGTAGTTTTGTTGTAAATATTTTCCTTTAAAGTATATTCCTCACAGGTGGCTTCTGAGTTCGCAAACACACACATAGTGCAGCGCCCCTCTGGAATCAGAAAGGGTATGAACTCACCTGGCCTTGCTGCCTGAATTTCATGAACTTCCTGAGATTCAGGAGGACATCAGAGCACGAGAGATCGCTAGGTTGAAGGTAACTGATAAAAGCAAATTGTAAAGTCATTGCTTTGCTCCAGGCTGCCAAGATAAAAGGTTACTGCCTATAAATTCATTAATGTTTGGAAGATGCTCAGGTGATATAGGGCCATATAAGTACCTAGCTAACCAAATTAGTTTTATATGAGGAGTGGAGAGACAGGAATAAATACCTACAGCACACAACAATATAGTGTTGGAGGGACACACCCCAAGCCTTCGGATAAATAAAATCAGATGACTGAAAGGAGGCAGTCAGCAGGTTTTACTCACCAGATGTCCACCCATGAAGTACAGCAAACAGGTGCCTTTTCAAGGCATACTAGTCACCTTTGTACAAGATATGCTCTTGGTACCCAGATTGCTGTAAAGATAACACTGTACAACTGGTATGCAAAGCCTGCCAGCATTTTCAACCTGTGAAATCCTGGGCCACATAAGTGATCTCAGTTAGCATGGCATTTCAGTTAACCAGAGTTTCTGGTGCAAAGCAACCTAGGCCAACATTTTCAAACTTGCAACTGCCACTCTTGCAATGCCTTGAATTCAAAGGTGTTGAGCAGGAAGTTAGTGAAAACTGATCAGGACTCAGGGGCTTCTATTACCACGTCCCATAATCAAGATAAAAGGATCCCTACATTTAAAAGGACAGACATTTAAAGCTGAAATAGACCTCTCAAACAGCATATATTGCCTGTGATAGCAGGGGACTGGATTTGATGATCCAGGACATCCCTTTCATTCTTGTCTTCCTAATTAACTTGTGAATTTAATTGCCACAAACTCAACTCCAATTTTTTTTTAAAAGGATTGGACACTTGTTTATGGGGTTAGGTGTAATATTCACAGCTAATCCTATGGCCGGTGACGGGACACTAGATGTGGAGGGCTCTGAGTTACTACAGAGAATTCTTTCCCAGGTGTCTGGCTGGTGGCTCTTGCTCACATGCTCAGGGTATAACTGATCACCATATATGGGGTGGGAAAGAAATTTTCCTCTGGGTCAGATTGGCAGAGACGCTGGGTTTTTTTGCCTTCGTCTGCAGCATGGGGCCTGGGTCACTTGTAGGTTTAAACTAGTGTAAATGGTGGAGTCTATGTAACCTGAAGTCTTTAAATCATGGTGTGAGGACTTCAGTAACTCAGCCAGAGGTTAGGGGTCTATTACAGGAATGAGTGAGGTTCTGTGACCTGCAAGGTGCAGGCGGTCAGACTAGATGATCATGATGGTCCCTTCTGGCCTTAAAGTCTGAGTCTATAATCCAGCAAGGTCAAAATAGTACAAGTAATATAAACCCCTCCTGCTTCCAGGCTTTCCTACTGCCCCAGGCTCTGTTGTATCTGAGTATATTATGGACCAGAAGGTGATATCCTTACTCATGCTGAGTAACACCGTCCTCCCAAAGTACTTCCATTGGCTTCAATGTATGAAATCTGATTTTTTTGCTTATGTCCCCTGTCCAAAGGCTGATAGGCAGAGTCAGAACTTCATTTCTCTTGTCTCGTCTTTTTGTTCTTGCATTCCCTCACTCTGAGAAGAGACAGAGTTTGGTGAGGGAAAGAACCGTCTCCTCCTAACCTCTATGACACAGTCCAGCTGCATGCATGCGTGTGTATAAGTGTCTGTGGGTACATCTACACAGGGCTATAGGATCCGTGGTACGGCCATGGCTGGCCTGGGTCAGCTGACATGGGCTTGCAGGGCTCTGGCTACAGGGCTAAAAATCGCTGTGTAGACATTCAGGCTTGGGCTGGAGCCTGAGCTTCTGGGACCCTACACTGCACTTTTCAGCACCGGAGCCCAGTCTCCCCTCCCCCCCGGATCAGCTGATCCAGGCCAGCCATGGTTTTTTTTTATACCTGTGTAGACATACCCTGTGTGTGTGTGTCACTTACTTTGGAAGCACCCAATGCATGACACTGATGGAGGTAGGATAAAGAGCTAGATGGAGCAATAGTTTGCATTGGAATGTCATCATCTCGGTTGCTGCAGAGATCAAAATAATAGATTACAACAGCAAAGGTGATTTGCTTTGTATATTTTTGTCTAGTCACCTTTGTATATTTAATGATACAGCAGTCTTTTTGCTTTGTAGTGTTCATATTGGAAAGTACAGTTTGTTTAACTTGTTATCTAAGGTACAGTTTAGGGCCTCATGTCACCAGAGTTGCAACTAAATTTCTATTTTTGGACCACATGAGGGAAATTAATAAAAAATCCAGATTAAGAAAGCAATGCT
>NW_020708670.1:0-9271 GCF_002925995.2 Terrapene triunguis
TTGGTAGGGCCCTAGCCAAAGCATAAATTAGGGAAGATATCTGTATATTTCCAGTTACTTTGTGGAATTTGTTTTCGATTTGAAATCTTGCAAAATACTGCTTCCAGTCTGTCCATTGGGAAGATTTATCAAAGTTGAAGTCCTCTGGGACACTGAAGAATGACATGTTGAAGTTCCTTCGGTCTGCAACCTTTGTTACTGTTTTCCTTCTGTTTCTGTTCTAAGTTTACTCCTGACACCATGTCATGCTCCTGTGCCAGATATTGACTAGCTACAGTGCCTGCTCATACACACCAGATGTGTTCATCATAAGATCCTTTAATGCTCTTCCAGGTATGTCTACGATTCATTTAAATAAGGCATTTTACACACAGTGCAACCTACCTGCTGAACAGTATAATAGAGCAGTGGTCTCCAAACTTTTTTGATCGCGCACCCCTATCAATAAAAATTTTTTGAGCACGCACCCCCTGCCGCGCCGGCTCTACCATTTTTGCCGAAGCAAAAAAAAAAAAAAAGCGGCCCGGACACCCACCCAAAAAGAAAAAAAAAAAAAAAAAAAAAGACCTAGAAATATTATTTCATCACATATTGCACACTTATGCAGTATGTCTCTCTGTCCCTCTCCAGTGGCTGGGCACACAGAGAGGTTTATGAGTCTTCCTCTGGCTTTTAGATAACAAAGATAGGTCTTCTAGCTCAGGCAGTAGAGGCTCTAACTTTTAAAACTAGAGATCTGGGTTTGATTCCTGCTGCGGACATCACACCCAGCAACAGCACTTTACATTTAGATTTGGATTAAGTGTACTTTGAGCCAACTACACCTTGCTAAAATGACTGCTCTCAGTGGTTATTCCCACTATTAAGACTTCTTTTCAGGTGCTTCACTTCCCATGTCAGCAGCAATACCACTGAAAGTCTTGTGTTCATGGTCACAGCCAGTACAAAACCCTGAGTTAATGTAATGATGAAGACTGAGATTTTAAACACAATATTTAGTAACCTCAAAGGTTTTGGTTCCCACAGACACTACAGCTCAGCCCATTTGCGCACATGTAGGATTTTTAATAATATATATAGTGTCAATGACTTAATTTATATGTGCAATGCAATCAAGTCTCAGTTACTGTATGGAATATAATTCTAAATCACTTGCCTTTTGTATACTAAAAGTCCAAAAACATAACAATCCATAAGCAAGTTCTTTGTAATTCATTTCCTAGTTTAAAAAAAAATACAATAAATGAATATGTTTATTTCAGTGAGAAATGTGTAAAAGAAGTGTAGTATACTAATACCACCCAATTCTTTTCCATTCTATCTATCTCAGTGCACTTTACAAAGGAGGTCAGTATCATTATTCCCATTTTACAGATGGAGAAACTGAGGCACAGAAGGGGAGGTTTGTTGCTCAAGCTCACCCAGCATTCAGGTGGCAGAGCCCCAAATAGAAACCAGGTTGGCTCAGTCCCAGTCCCGTGCTTTATCATCCACTAGGCCATACTTCCCCTTTTTGTCTCTATCTGGACTTCTGTAGAATAGCATAGTGTAAATTCACATCTTCTGTATATGCAGTTTTTAAGCACTTATAATTTTACAATTCCAAAACAAAATTACTTCCAACATGTCAAAAGCCCTGAACTCGCAAGGAATGCGCTCTGGGATTCCCCCTAAGCCCAGTGGAACTCATTCTAGGGCTGGGGCCTACTTTCATGGCAAGATTGAAGCTCTAAAGAAATCTGTTTGAATTATGAGAGATTAATAAAATAGTGCAGATGCTTTTTTTTTTTAAGTACAGAGAAGAGAAAATAAATTCCACACACTGCTAACTCAACACACAGTCAAGTGAATTTTTACAAAAATTACCAAACCAGATTTATCTGGAAGTTGAGGAGAAATATGAAAAATTTTACCCCACAGGGCTAATTATTTTCAGTGACACTATCATTTTGGAAAAGTACCGACATATCACAGCTTTCCAAACAGTATAGGATATGCAGTTCAACTCAAGTTTCCAGCTAGAAGTCTCTTACAAATATATTCTTTTTCCTCTATTACTCAGCTGCATGGTATTAGACACAAAATAGCACTTTAAAAAGATCTTGGTAGACAATGACAAGATTTTAATTCAAACATGCTGAAGCACTTGAGCAATATACTAGCATCTTATACGGATGTTACTAGTGTTCACAGCTGGAGTAAGCAGGAAACTTAGTTTCTCCCTCTTTTATTAAATGCATGTTCATTGCAAGCCATCCTTTAAAAAAAAGTTAAATCAGCTAAATTAAAATAACAAATAAAACAACTATGAATTCTTCTGTATATATACATCCACAAATACAGAGGGGAAAGAGATACACACACAGATTGAGGCCAGATCTACACTAGAAACTATTGCCAGTATAGCAATGTCACTTTGGGGTGTGATTTTTTTAATTCTATACCAATAGCCAGCCCAGTCCCACACCCTGGCTCCTCAACAGATTTGTCTTCCCTCTCCCCAACTCCTTCCTCCACCTCACTGGTTCCCAGTCTGAACCTCCTTGCCCAGCAAGTCTTAGCTTCCCCCTCCCCCTGTGCCACCAGCTGCCAGTGCCCCTCCCAACCACCCCAGGCTTCCTTGTCCCAATCTATCCCCTCCTTGCAAGTTCAGCTCTTCTCCATTCTGCATGTGACTCAGGCAGCTTCCTCCTCCACACTGCGTGGGCCTCAGCAGGGGGGCACTGAGAGCACAGGAGAGAGACAAGCATCCTGCTCTCAGTTCCGGGGCCCAGACCTAGAGCAGCCCACAGCAGTCCAGAGCTAGGATTGCAGGAAAAGTCTCATCAGCTCTAGACTGAAGCATGCTCAATGCGGATAGAATCTTGGGGGAATTTAGCTGCTAAAATCTAAGGGTATGTCTACACTACGAGGGTAGTTCGATTTTACTTAAATCGAATATGTGGAATCGATATTGCAAAGTCGAACCTGTGTGTCCACACTAAGGAGAGTAATTCGACTTTGAGAGTCCACACTAACGGGGCGAGCGTCGATATTGGAAGCGGTGCACTGTGGGCAGCTATCCCACAGTTCCCGCAGTCCCCGCTGCCCATTGGAATTCTGGGTCGAGCCGCCAATGCCTTCTGGGTAAAAAAATGTGTCGTCATCCGTCCGTCACTAACGCCCTCCCTGCCTCCATGAAAGCGCCGGCGGGAAATCAGTTCGCGCACTTTTCTGGTCAGTGACAGTGCGGACGCCACAGCACTGCGATCATGGATCACGCTGCGACCATCGCTGCAGTTGTGGCCGTTCTCAACACCTCGCAGCTTATCATACACCTTTCCCTGAGGCAGATGCAGAGAAATCAGGCGAGGAGGCTACGACACCGCCGTGATGGCCTGAAGTCGGAGAGTAGCACAGAGCTGTCAGAAACCACGAGCCCCCGCGCCCAGGACATCATGGTGGCAATGGGTCATGTGGATATTGTGGAATGGCGATTCTGGGCCCGGGAAACAAGCACGGACTGGTGGGACCGCATAGTGCTTCAGGTCTGGGATGAATCCCAGTGGCTGCGAAACTTTCTTTGGTAGCCTTGTCTCAGCTCCTTGATTTTCACGCGGCACTGCATTGCATCCCGGCTGTATCCTCTCTCTGCCATGGCTTTTGAGATCTTCTCGTAGATCTTAGCATTCCTTCTTTTGGAGCGCAGCTCTGAAACCACGGACTCATCGCCCCACACAGCGATGAGATCCAAGACTTCACGATCAGTCCATGCTGGGGCCCTCTTTCTATTAGATTGCACGGCCATCTCTGCTGGAGAGCTCTGCATCGTTGCCAGTGCTGCTGAGCTCGCCACGATGTCCAAACAGGAAATGAGATTCAAACTGCACAGACAGGAAAGGGAATTCAAATTTTCCCGGGGCTTTTCCTGTGTGGCTGGTCAGAGCATCCGAGCTCGGACTGCTGTCCAGAGCGTCAACAGAGTGGTGCACTGTGGGATAGCTCCCGGAGCTATTAGCGTCGATTTCCATCCACACCTAGCCTAATTCGATATGGCCATTTCGAATTTAGCGCTACTCCTCTCGTTGGGGAGGAGTACAGAAGTTGAATTTAAGAGAGCTCTATGTCGATCTAAATAGCTTCGTGGTGTGGACGGGTGCAGGGTTAATTCGATGTAACGGCGCTAAATTCGACATAAAAGCCTAGTGTAGACCAGGCCTAAGATGTGCAAACTACAGTTTTTCAGAAGCTTATAGTTTGGCCAAATTTGAGCAGATTTTCACAAGGAGAGAGCAAAAGTAAATCCCTGATAGAAAGCTTTGCCTGCTGCCCCACAATCCCTTTGGCAAATGTTAAGTCCCTGCTTCAAAGCACGGGGATCGGCGGGTAGAAATCGACCTCTCGGGGATCGATTTATCACGTCCCATTGGGACGCGACATTCGATCCCCGAATCTACGCTCTTACTCCACCAGCGAAGGTGGGAGTAAGCGCCGTCGACAGGAAGCCGCAGAGGTCGATTTTGCCACCGTCCCTACAGCGGGGTAAGTCGGCTGCGATACGTCGAATTCAGCTACGCTATTCACGTAGCTGAATTTGCGTATCTTAAATCGACCCCGCCCCGTAGTGAAGACGTAGCCAAAGAAAAGACCACCAGAATTTTTTTAACATGGATATTTTTCCCTAGCCTTGTTCTTGGAAATGGCTACATCTTTTTGGCTCAAATTTCCAAAAAGAAAAAGAAAATTCAGCCTGAGGCAGACACCTGGTATGGAAAATTTCAGCCCAAATGGTTCAAATTTTGCAAAGTTATATGTAGCTGAAAACAGAATGTTATTATAGGAAGTACAGGGCAATCTTAGTAATAGTCGGTGCTCCCAGCCCACATGTATATTCATTATACTCTGTATGTACATGCACATTTTACATGTTTATTCCACTCCTCACCTGCGGATGCTTTGAAGACCAGTGCAGAAATCAGGGAAAGAGTTCTATATACAATAATAATGCTATTACCAATAATGATGCTAATAAAACTTTTACTAAGAAATCCAGAAAGTGCAATCCAAAAATGTAGTAATAAAGTCACAAAAAACTATAAATATATATACACCAATTTAAAATAATGCCTCTTTTACATGATATTCCCATGTTTATAATCTGGCACACTTCCTCCTTCATATTAAAAGAATGTCTAAGAGTTAGAAGGCACATTCCTGTTAATCAGACACTCTAGATAGCATGAGCAGATCTGCAAAACTTCAAAAGAATTTTCCCAACGGCACTTTCCATAACAAGCAACACACCAGGGTCACATTAGCAGGGTTTGGTTTTTTTTTTTTTTTTTAATTATTCTAAAAATGGGATTTCAGTACAATGCATCCTCTAATCACAATGTTTCAGGCTGAGGAACTGTACTATTTACCAGGTTTTAAAACAACTTAGTAAATATTTTTACAACATTTACAGCGCAGCAACCATTAAAAAAGTCAGCATTTACCTTATAATGATATCTCAGTTTTCTCTTATATTTAGGATATGAATAGGAAAAAAAAATTCTGTATCAGGTCTGGTTTTGCCCCCAAGCTGCGAGCAGGCTGAAGTACCCATTGTAATGGATCCATGGACCTCAGAAATATGAAGATATGATTGTGGTATTATCACAGAGTGAGGCAACTGCATCTGTACTCGCCCTCTATGGTCCAGCAATGGTGCCCACTCTTAGACTTCCAGCTTCCCAGCTGTCACCTCTCTTGGGCAGTGACCCATGTCTCTCTCCCTCCTGTCCGGGATACTGCCGGGCTGCACAGCTCCCTGCCTCCACTGTGAACTCCCCAGTGAAATTAGACTGCCTAAGCAGACCTGCTTTACTTACCTCCTCAGAAATGGTAAACTTTGTAACGGCCACAGTTAAGTTACCACACAGCTTTTTCTAAACACACAGATTTATTCTTAGGGTAAAAACATTACAGAGAAAACATATTAAAACAATAAAAGAACCTACACGCATGCTATTAAGCTTTACCAGAGATCACCCCCACTCCAACAACGGCTCTGGTAGGTGATGACTCCTTCAAACCACATCAAGGGTGTTTTCTGTGGTTACCAGTTCATAACCACGTTGGCTCAGAACAACCCTCCTCCCAAGTATTTCCTAGGAAACCTACTCAACTAACACTTCTTGTCTTAGCCCACTGTTGTTGTTTTTTAAAAAAGGAGTCCTTTGAAGAACACTTCTCTAGACTTACATTACATTACATTCATGTCTCCTAGACAAGTTACATACAGTCCCACAACACCACACAAGTATTTGCATTTTTAATATGAGCCCCTAAAATGTTTAAACTTAATTCAATAAGGTTTGTCCAGGAAATTGCCACCCCATTGACAGCATCATCTGTTGATATTCACTGTAGTGAATTTGAATGCTTACTTCAGGGGGAGGGATAGCTCAGTGGTTTGAGCATTGGCCTGCTAACCCCAGGGTTGTGAGTTCAATCCTTGAGGAGGCCACTTAGGGATCTGGGGCAAAATCAGCACTTGGTCCTGCTAGTGAAGGCAGGGGGCTGGACTTGATGACCTTTCAAGGTCCCTTCCAGTTCTAGGAGATAGGATATCTCCATTTATTTATTTATTTATTTTGAGTGAGTGAGGCTCAGGGGAAGCTCAAGAGCACTCCAGAGGAGCCCAAGAGTAAATCTGGAAGAAGCACTAGTGCCTCCCTGCATTCTCTACTTAATCTCTTGTGGGATTTGGCACAGAGTCTTACTGCTGTGAACAGGAAGAGGTTCATCCAGTGGAGAATGGAGAGAAACATTCATGCCTTTCCCTGCCCTCTACTTTTACACCCCTAAGCTTCTCCTGACCACAACCACCCATCCACAGCCAAGAGATAATTCCTCACCCAGACCCCTGCATCCCAAATAGCTCCCACCTAATCACTTGGTGTCTGGTGGTAGTGATGGGGTGGGGAGAAAGCAGAGCTCTGTAGATGTTAAGTGGGAAAGAAATGATATGAGTATAAGGGGGGGAGAGTAAAAAAAAAAAAAAGTGCTTTCCTGAAGAGTATAGTCAGTGTCTGCCAGCAATGGTGACTCAAGAAGTAGTAGGAAGGGAAGTGTTCCCGGTTAGCTTCCTTTCCTTCCCTTAAAAAACAAAGAAGTTCCAACACAAAAGAACCTCCCACCTTACAAGGCCAACATTTTCAAAGAGGATCTTTTCTAGATAAAAATAAAAACCTGTCAAAGCACGTTAGTGGGAAGGCAAGACCCAAAGTCACTTATGGTCTCAGCTCACACTGACTTCAACCGGCATTTTGCCTGCGTAACGTCTACTGGATCACACCTCAGATGTTATAATTAAGCCAAATTTTAAAAAATAAGATGGTAAATGAGGAATGTAAGCAAAAAATAAATCATATCAACATGGTAAGTTGCAGGGTCATCTCTAGCCATTTTGTGCCCTACGCAGACCCCCCACGGGGGGCTGGAGGGGGCCCCAGGCCTCAGTGGGGGGGATGGCTTGGGGAGCAGGGGGGAAACCACCCCCCAGCATGAGCCAGCGGGGCGGAGCAGGTTGGGGCCGGGTCGCTCCACTTCCTGCCACCTGGTGAGTGCAGGGCAGGCCCGACCCCACACTAACGGGGCGGGGGGAAGTGGAGTGACCCGGTCCCAACCCGCTCCACTCTGCTCCTCTGGCTCCCAGCCTCAGGGGGCAGGGGGAAACCGCCCCCCAGCACTCACCGGCGGCACGGCTAGGAGCCAGGGGAGCAGCGCAGGCTGGGGCTGGGTCGCTCTTACCGCTGCCCGGTGAGTGCAGGCCCGTCCCCTGCTGCAGTCCTCAGGGAAGTGGGGGCGGGGCAGGAGCGGAGCAGGAGGAAGGGGCTTTGGGGAAGGGGTGGAGTGGGGGTGGGGCTGGGGTGGAGCAGGGGCAGGGGTCATGGGGAAGAGGCGGAACAGGGGCTGGAGCAGCACGCAGCTGCGTAGGGCACCAGGAAATTTGGTGCCCCAAATTTCCTGGTGCCCTACGCAGCTGCGTACTTTGCGTATGGGTAGGGATGGCCCTGTAAGTTGTAACCAAAAGGAAAATAGCAGCAGCAGCTACAGCTGCTTGCTGGGATTAAACAAGGCCACTAAGTAAATATATTTCAGTGCATTAGACCCTTGTTTACTTAAACCAAATGAGCTATTAACAGATTTATGTTCAATGTGCACCTTCATGGCCTCAACTGAAACAACATCAATGGAGCCAATTTATCCCAAAATTCCTTCAAGCTTACCTGGGTGAAAAATTCAGAAACTTTCTCATCAACCACATGAATGACGACTTCTTGTTATATCTAATATATGGTCAAACCACAGATGCCTACTTTCATAAAAGACAAATTTTAGCAATAAAAAGTATACTGGAAAACTCCTTAAATTGTCTGGAAAAATAAAAAGGAAGGATGATGTTCAAGGTCCTACTCTAAAAATACTAGATTAGGTGAAATCCTAGCTAACATAAAACACTAGGTGAAACTGAAAATAAACTGTAGGGAATGAGCCATCTACTTTAGTATTTTCTTCCAAAAACTGAATTATTCACTGATATCTTCTTACACAGTACATTAGTTGTTAAATAAAATTAACCCTTGAAGAGTGTGATCTTTTATGGGTTGATTAAATTTCTTTAGATAATTTATGAAAATGTAAGCCAAAATGCATTATAATACATATTATACACAAACTGCGAAAAAAGAATACCTGGAAAGATGCCTTTGTAAAAAGAGATTATAGGACATCCCTGCATGAGGAGCCACTTCCCCAAATGGTAGGGTAGAACTTAGTGCACAGTAACAAAGTCTCTTACCTCTCCCCCATCTGATCCTGCATCTGCCTCAGTTGTCCCTCTGACAATAAGTGGTCTGCTGTCTCCAGCTGCCAGAAGGGAGAGATGAGATTTAGTCCTCTAGCTACACCTCTTATTAGAGGCCTTCCCCTTACAGGGGACAAAAGAATACAACAATCCCTAAAACAACACAGTCTCTCCCTCTGCTCTCTCTGGGCTCAGCAGTCCTTTCAGTTCCTCATTGGGAGAGCAAAGAGAGAATATAATAGTCATTTTTCTCTGCCAGCAGGGTATTAACTTGCCACTTCCTGGGAACAGTAGGGATATAAGGGAACCTGGGTAACTCTCCCAACTCCAGGTTGGAACTGGAATCCATCTTTAACCTAGTGCTTTTCCATTGAGAAGGGGGGGTGGGAATTTGGTAGGGCCCTAGCCAAAGCATAAATTAGGGAAGATATCTGTATA
>NW_020708671.1:0-2767 GCF_002925995.2 Terrapene triunguis
CTACTTCATTTGTTACCCAAGCCAGAGGGGATATGTCATCCTTTTATGACATCATTCCCATTCATTCACCGTTTGTGTTGGAGTTTTAGTCAGTGATATCTGCTATTAGCAAAACTCATCCTGTAACGGCATGAAATAGGCTTTGGTTACATTTTGAAAATTAGATGCCTTCAATTAGGCACCTAAATAACTTATAAGTGGCCTCATTTGAAGAGGAGCTGAGCACCCACAGCTCCTGTTGATTTCACTAGGAGTTTTGAGTGCTCAGCACCTATGGAAATCAGGTCACTTTTAGTGAGTTGCTTAAAAGTGGCTTTAGGGGCTGAAATTCAGGCATCTTAAAGTTTGAAAATATTGGCCAGTTTCTCTGGAGCCCTTAACTTGGTGATGCTTCCCGTCTCTTAGAGAACCCTCCTGGCACCCAAGCCCATGGGAAGGGTTCTTTGCCATTCCAGAAACCCAAGTGTTCACCATGTGTCACTCTCCGGTTTGATTAGCCGCTTCTCTTGTTCGTGAGCTATTTTCTGAGACCGGTTTAAAAACAGCATCTGGAGAGAACCCCTCACATCAGGCCAAATCCATTGTGTGATGTTGCACTCTATGTGACTTTATGAAAATATGCTAATGAGTTCAATATAATGTAACTGGAATATGCTTCATGCAAAAGGTCTCTTGTAAGGTATCATTACAAAGCTTATAATCTACTGAGTGTGGTCATCCTAGTTGTATAAATGTACCACTCATGTATCTGAAAGTAGAAATATGAAATATAACTCTGAGGGCCTATTGTAATTATGCAAAGTGTGGGCCATTAATGGTGGTTTGGAATCTTGATGACTCCCATTAACCAGGACAATCGTCTGCAGATGGCTCTCTTTTACTTGTAAGTCTCCCTGTATACCTGTGTGCTGGCAAGTGGGTAATGTTTTCCCTTTAAAAAGGTGATCAAAGTTTATGTGAACCCCTCCAGGTATTTAATAATTTCAGAAAGCCTGATTCTAGTATCACTTATACTGTATAAATCTGATCTTACTCTAAACGAGTCAATGGTTTTATAATGGGGTAACTAAAAAAGAACAAAACAAAAGAAAAGAAAAAGAAGAAAACAAAAAGAAAAACCAGGCCCATAGGCTTTATCCTTCCTGTGTAATGGATTAAATTTTTCTGTCATGAGTTTGTTCTTTTTTCTGTTTTCACAAAACATGCAATACACATCAACTTCACTATGGGAAAAATGTTCCTAATCTTCAATCTATTGGGGAAATGCCTGAAAAAAACACAGAAATCACCTCCCAGAATCTACACGATTTAGACATTTCTGCTCCAATACGTCTGTTGGTCTAGAAGGTGCCACAGGACTCTTTGTCGCTTTTTACAGATCCAGACTAACACGGCTACCCCTCTGATACTTGACACCATTTAGACAATTTCTGATGTACATTTCTTAATGAAATGATTGAGTTCTATCTTTCTAGGCTTTTATACCATATTATCAATGCAGCTACCTGACCAACTGAATGATCCCTTCAAATTGTAGGATAGTAAAAGAGGAAATTAATTCACAAAAGAAGACCAGGCATTTTAACTGCTTTTATTAGACCACACTGATGCATTTGAAAAGAGCCTTGCAATCAAGTCAATGTCATTTCTCCCAGATCTGGGGTGGCAGTCTCCCCTTTGCTCTGTTCTCACTTAACAGGGACAGGAGCAGGGGCAGTCCTTCTCTTGATGGCTCTCCTGCCATTCCTCTTCTTGGAAGGTAAAACCACAGGCTGATTTAAGTGCAGGACTCCGCCCTGAGAGATGGTGACAGCTCCCAGCAGTTTCTTGAGCTCTGAGTCGCTGTGAATGGCCAGCTGCAAGTGCCGTGGGGAAATCCGACGCTTCTTGCTGCGTGCAGCGACTTCCCCAGCAATATCCACAATCTCATGAGTCACTCATTGAAGCACCGCGGCCATATATCCTGGGGCTCCAGCTCCAATACGGTCTGCAAATTGTCCTTTGCGGAGCAATCTGTCTATGCGACTGACAGAGAACTGCAGCCCAGCCCGGGAAGAACGGGTGATTTTGGCCTTAGGGTCTTTTGCGGTTGAGGTCTCCCCAGAGTGCTCAGACTCAGTCTCAGACATGTTGCAGACTTCTAGTGTTCCAGCAACACTTGGCTTGACTTTTTTGGCTTTCTTTTGTTTTCTCTGCTTGGTTTACCTGAGTCTTTCCTCAGGAATTGGCCTGCCTAGCTTTTTTCTTGACTTGCTTGGCTTCAGTGGATGTTTCCTTGCTTGGCTCCACTTGCCTGTGTCTTTCTTTGCTTGGCTTGCCTGACTCTCTTTCCTTGTGTTCCTGGCTCTGTTCACTTGGTTTTCTCGCTCTTATTTTGCCTTCTTTGATTTCTTCCTGGTCTGGCCTGATTATGACTGGCCTGACAAAGTGTGGCTTGGCTAAGCTACCTCTTGAAATCACCACAGTAGTATGCTGACCCTGTCTGAGCCTGCAGCCTTTTATAACCTCGGTGCAGACAGAGAAAACATACTTTCTGATTGGTTGTCTGAGAACCAATGGGCAGCTACTTCATTTGTTACCCAAGCCAGAGGGGATATGTCATCCTTTTATGACATCATTCCCATTCATTCACCGTTTGTGTTGGAGTTTTAGTCAGTGATATCTGCTATTAGCAAAACTCATCCTGTAACGGCATGAAATAGGCTTTGGTTACATTTTGAAAATTAGATGCCTTCAATTAGGCACCTAAATAACTTATAAGTGGCCT
>NW_020708672.1:0-2544 GCF_002925995.2 Terrapene triunguis
CCAATACTTCTGTTAGTCTTAAAGGTGCCACAGGACCCTCTGTTGCTTTTTACAGATTCAGACTAACATGGCTACCCCTCTGATACTTGACACCATGCAAGGCACTGCATTTAGCCATATGGAATGGAAATCTATCAACCTCATGAAGAAACTTGCACAAATACAGACAGATATCATCTTCCTTTCCAAATGCAAACGGATGGACATCATACCAAATGGACTGAAGGTGAAAAATCCATTGCTATCTACATACTGCACAGACCACAGTGAGAGATTATGCCATACACTATCAAAGAAACTGAGGAACCACCTGATCAGCATCCTATACAGCAAACAGATAAACATCAAGAAAGAGCTCTCCAACCTGGAGACTTCCATAAATAACCAACCCTCCACACAAATGGATTTTAGTAAAATAAGACAGGAGATCTACATTACACACTTCACCTCTCTACAAAGGAAAAAGGACCGTAAGCTGTCTAAAATCCTACCTGGCACATGGGGCCACAACAGGGGTACCCCTAACTCACCCAGCAATATCGTCAATTTATCCAGCTACACACTCAACCCAGCAGAAGAGTCTGTCCTATCTCGGGGACTCTCTTTTTGCCCCAGCACCCCCACGAACATGATACAGTTCTGCGGTGATCTGGAAGCCTACTTTCGCCGCCTCCGACTCAAAGAATACTTTCAAGATAACACTGAACAGCGCACTGATACACAGATACCCTCCCACCAACAACACAGGAAGAAGAACTCCACATGGACTCCTCCTGAGGGTCGAAATGACAGTCTGGACCTATACATAGAATGCTTCCGCCGATGTGCACAGGCAGAAATTGTGGAAAAACAACATCGCTTGCCTCATAACCTAAGTCGTGCAGAACGCAATGCCAGCCACAGCCTCAGGAACCACCCTGACATTATCATCAAAGAGGCTGATAAAGGAGGTGCTGTTGTCATCATGAACAGGTCTGACTACCAGAAGGAGGCTGCCAGACAACTCTCCAATACCAAATTCTACAGGCCACTTTCCTTAGATCCCACTGAGGAATACACTAAGAAACTGCACCATCTACTCAGGACACTCCCTACACTAACACAGGAACAAATCAACATACCCTTAGAGCCCCGACCGGGGTTATTCTATCTACTACCCAAGATCCACAAACCTGGAAATCCTGGACGCCCCATCATCTCGGGCATTGGCACTCTCACTGAAGGACTGTCTGGATATGTGGACTCCCTACTCAGACCCTACGCCACCAGCACTCCCAGCTATCTCCGTGACACCACAGATTTCCTGAGAAAACTACAATGCATTGGTGACCTCCCAGAAAACACCATCCTAGCCACCATGGATGTAGAGGCTCTCTACACAAACATCCCACACACAGATGGAATACAAGCTGTCAGGAACAGTATCCCTGATGATGACACAGCACAACTTATTGCTGAGCTCTGTGACTTTATCCTCACGCACAATTATTTCAAATTTGGTGACAATATATACCTCCAGACCAGTGGCACCGCTATGGGCACCCGCATGGCCCCACAATATGCCAACATCTTTATGGCTGACCTGGAACAACGCTTCCTCAGCTCTCGTCCACTCATGCCCCTACTCTACCTACGCTACATTGATGACATCTTCATCATGTGGACCCATGGGAAGGAGACCCTGGAAGAATTCCACCATGATTTCAACAGCTTCCACCCCACCATCAACCTCAGCCTGGACCAATCTACACGGGAGGTCCACTTCCTGGACACCACAGTACAAATAAGCAATGGCCACGTTAACACCACCCTATACCAAAAACCCACCGACCGCTATGCCTACCTTCATGCCTCCAGCTTCCACCCCGGACACGATCCATTGTCTACAGCCAAGCACTGAGGTACAACCGCATCTGTTCCAACCCCTCAGACAGAGACCAACACCTACAAGATCTTCACCAAGCATTCTCAAAACTACGATACCCACACAAGGAAATAAAGGAACAAATCAACAGAGCCAGACGTGTACCCAGAAGTCTCCTGCTACAAGACAGGCCCAAAAAAGAAACCAACAGAACTCCACTGGCCATCACCTACAGCCCTCAGCTTAAACCTCTCCAACGCATCATCAGTGATCTACAACCCATCCTGGACAATGATCCCTCACTTTCACAGACCTTGGGAGGCAGGCCAGTCCTCGCCCACAGACAACCCGCCAACCTTAAGCATATTCTCACCAGCAACCACGCACCGCACCATAACAACTCTAACTCAGGAACCAACCCATGCAACAAACCTCGATGCCAACTCTGCCCACATATCTACACCAGCAGCACTATCACAGGACCTAACCAGATCAGCTACAACATCACCGGCTCATTCACCTGCATGTCCACCAATGTTATATATGCCATCATGTGCCAGCAATGCCCCTCTGCTATGTACATTGGCCAAACTGGACAGTCACTACGCAAGAGGATAAATGGACACAAGTCAGATATCAGGAATGGCAATATACAAAAACCTGTAGGAGAACACTTTAAC
>NW_020708673.1:0-2475 GCF_002925995.2 Terrapene triunguis
GTTAAAGTGTTCTCCTACAGGTTTTTGTATATTGCCATTCCTGATATCTGACTTGTGTCCATTTATCCTCTTGCGTAGTGACTGTCCAGTTTGGCCAATGTACATAGCAGAGGGGCATTGCTGGCACATGATGGCATATATAACATTGGTGGACATGCAGGTGAATGAGCCGGTGATGTTGTAGCTGATCTGGTTAGGTCCTGTGATAGTGCTGCTGGTGTAGATATGTGGGCAGAGTTGGCATCGAGGTTTGTTGCATGGGTTGGTTCCTGAGTTAGAGTTGTTATGGTGCGGTGCGTGGTTGCTGGTGAGAATATGCTTAAGGTTGGCGGGTTGTCTGTGGGCGAGGACTGGCCTGCCTCCCAAGGTCTGTGAAAGTGAGGGATCATTGTCCAGGATGGGTTGTAGATCACTGATGATGCGTTGGAGAGGTTTAAGCTGAGGGCTGTAGGTGATGGCCAGTGGAGTTCTGTTGGTTTCTTTTTTGGGCCTGTCTTGTAGCAGGAGACTTCTGGGTACACGTCTGGCTCTGTTGATTTGTTCCTTTATTTCCTTGTGTGGGTATCGTAGTTTTGAGAATGCTTGGTGAAGATCTTGTAGGTGTTGGTCTCTGTCTGAGGGGTTGGAACAGATGCGGTTGTACCTCAGTGCTTGGCTGTAGACAATGGATCGTGTCCGGGGTGGAAGCTGGAGGCATGAAGGTAGGCATAGCGGTCGGTGGGTTTTTGGTATAGGGTGGTGTTAACGTGGCCATTGCTTATTTGTACTGTGGTGTCCAGGAAGTGGACCTCCCGTGTAGATTGGTCCAGGCTGAGGTTGATGGTGGGGTGGAAGCTGTTGAAATCATGGTGGAATTCTTCCAGGGTCTCCTTCCCATGGGTCCACATGATGAAGATGTCATCAATGTAGCGTAGGTAGAGTAGGGGCATGAGTGGACGAGAGCTGAGGAAGCGTTGTTCCAGGTCAGCCATAAAGATGTTGGCATATTGTGGGGCCATGCGGGTGCCCATAGCGGTGCCACTGGTCTGGAGGTATATATTGTCACCAAATTTGAAATAATTGTGCGTGAGGATAAAGTCACAGAGCTCAGCAATAAGTTGTGCTGTGTCATCATCAGGGATACTGTTCCTGACAGCTTGTATTCCATCTGTGTGTGGGATGTTTGTGTAGAGAGCCTCTACATCCATGGTGGCTAGGATGGTGTTTTCTGGGAGGTCACCAATGCATTGTAGTTTTCTCAGGAAATCTGTGGTGTCACGGAGATAGCTGGGAGTGCTGGTGGCGTAGGGTCTGAGTAGGGAGTCCACATATCCAGACAGTCCTTCAGTGAGAGTGCCAATGCCCGAGATGATGGGGCGTCCAGGATTTCCAGGTTTGTGGATCTTGGGTAGTAGATAGAATAACCCCGGTCGGGGCTCTAAGGGTATGTTGATTTGTTCCTGTGTTAGTGTAGGGAGTGTCCTGAGTAGATGGTGCAGTTTCTTAGTGTATTCCTCAGTGGGATCTAAGGAAAGTGGCCTGTAGAATTTGGTATTGGAGAGTTGTCTGGCAGCCTCCTTCTGGTAGTCAGACCTGTTCATGATGACAACAGCACCTCCTTTATCAGCCTCTTTGATGATAATGTCAGGGTGGTTCCTGAGGCTGTGGCTGGCATTGCGTTCTGCACGACTTAGGTTATGAGGCAAGCGATGTTGTTTTTCCACAATTTCTGCCTGTGCACATCGGCGGAAGCATTCTATGTATAGGTCCAGACTGTCATTTCGACCCTCAGGAGGAGTCCATGTGGAGTTCTTCTTCCTGTGTTGTTGGTGGGAGGGTATCTGTGTATCAGTGCGCTGTTCAGTGTTATCTTGAAAGTATTCTTTGAGTCGGAGGCGGCGAAAGTAGGCTTCCAGATCACCGCAGAACTGTATCATGTTCGTGGGGGTGCTGGGGCAAAAAGAGAGTCCCCGAGATAGGACAGACTCTTCTGCTGGGTTGAGTGTGTAGCTGGATAAATTGACGATATTGCTGGGTGAGTTAGGGGTACCCCTGTTGTGGCCCCATGTGCCAGGTAGGATTTTAGACAGCTTACGGTCCTTTTTCCTTTGTAGAGAGGTGAAGTGTGTAATGTAGATCTCCTGTCTTATTTTACTAAAATCCATTTGTGTGGAGGGTTGGTTATTTATGGAAGTCTCCAGGTTGGAGAGCTCTTTCTTGATGTTTATCTGTTTGCTGTATAGGATGCTGATCAGGTGGTTCCTCAGTTTCTTTGATAGTGTATGGCATAATCTCTCACTGTGGTCTGTGCAGTATGTAGATAGCAATGGATTTTTCACCTTCAGTCCATTTGGTATGATGTCCATCCGTTTGCATTTGGAAAGGAAGATGATATCTGTCTGTATTTGTGCAAGTTTCTTCATGAGGTTGATAGATTTCCATTCCATATGGCTAAATGCAGTGCCTTGCATGGTGTCAAGTATCAGAGGGGTAGCC
>NW_020708674.1:0-2061 GCF_002925995.2 Terrapene triunguis
GTTTGGCTAAGACACACATTTCTATTTGGCTTTTTAGCTAAGAAGATCTCTGTCTGGTCTGCAGTTGGGCAAGGTTAGGAGAAAATCATTGTATTGCCTGATTAAGGGTAAAATGCCACTTCTAACTATGTTTAATAAGAGCTTCCACATTGGTTCAACTAAGAGTAATATAAATATCTCATTAAATAACAAATATATGAAGATGTTTACTTTAATGTGATTATTAGTCTTAGTTAACCACTGGGGAAGGTTCTATTCAAAATAGTTAGAATCTGTACTGCTATTATTTAACTCAGGAAACCTGGAAGTTTTCATTTTCCAATAGTTTTATTGGAATAATGTGGTAACCCTTATTTTTACAACAGTGATATAATACTGTGTTACAATAACAGAGCAGAGAAGAGACTTGTTTAATTCCCACACACATACCTCATTTACTTTATCTTGTAACATCCCTTCCCTCTGGTTTATAATGAAACATATTCTAAGTGTAAACTGTTATTCTCCTTCAAGCAGAACTGAGTTTTAGTTTTGGCACCAAATTTACAGAGAGAAGGCCTCCTCTGAACAGAAAAGCATTTAATGTGAAAGAATTGCAGGGCCTTCATTGCTGTGAATGGGAATTAAACAGGCATAGGACACTACCACTACAATCTTACTACTTGCCTTTAAGGGCCAGAGACAATTTGTCCATTAACACAATAAACCAGACCCATTCGACCTAATCCTGCTATCCTTATGCATAAAACTCTCATATAAACATTGTTTTTTTCTTTTCTTCCAATACTTTATTTGATTAGTTTGACATTAAATATATAAAGAAGAAGTGTATTGTTACACAATAACAGCTATGTGAAGAATGGTCACACATACCTAGGCAATGAAAAAATGAAAGGAAAGATGCAGATCTTTTACCAAATACCGAGACTGTGAGTGAATACGTTCCTGGATGCCTCAAGCTTTACCAATATGTGATGGAAATTGCTAAAATTGAGGACAGTAAGGTAGTAAATTATGTCTTAGAATTAAACCAAACTATTTAAACCTTAAATCAGTCAACTGGCAAAGGAGACAAAAAGGTATGAAGAACAAGGAATTCCTGAAGAAAATGAATGGATTTGAAAAGGAGATTTGTACTAGTGGTATGACAAAAACAATGCAATTTTGTCTAGCAAGAATAGAATATTTGAAAGCCCACTTAATGGCCAAGGGGACATGTGTAATTCATTCATCATTTTATTACTTTGGGAATTATGCTGTTTCCCATATGGCAGTAAACATGCCACAAGTTAATGTTCTAAGTAGCTCTGAAAATATTCAAGTCCCAGACATATTTTCAGAGCAAATTCCAAATTTGGCTTCTCCATTTAAGAAGATACCAAAGGACATGTGGCTTGGATTATCTCCAAACTGGCTGTGATACCTAGGAGGAGTTCATCTCAGACTCACTGATTCCTTGGTAAACAGGCAATAAGAGAGCAGTAGTTATATTTTCGGAGACCTTGGTTTTGATCCACCTAAAAAAAAAAAGATAATGAGTTTAGCAGTTTTAAAATCAAATGCTTCTGGAAAGATGTCCATAAACAGGTCAGCGTGGAAATATTTTCTTGTTGGCTAAACTTCTGCAGCTTTTATTGTAAAAGAGAAAAATATAGGATTGCTCATTTATACCAAAAAAGGACAAGCTTCAAAGTCAGTGTACTCTGATCCCAAAATATTCTATTTGTTGAATATAATGTGACAAGCTAAATCATACCCTTGGTTTCTTTTGAAAAAACCTAATAAATTATCACAACATTAGATAGACTGTTTGATTGGAAGGGTGTAATTTCCAAAGCAGAGTGTGAGGATTTAGATGCATGATTCTCATTAAAGGAGACACATCCTACTGCTGGATGGATTTGTTGAGATTTTAAGAATGAGCAAAGAATACTTCACCTGGTATTTAAAACTTTTCTTAATAAGGAAAAGTTTATTATTTGTCTCTGATTGCCCAATGAAAATTAAATTAAAAATCAACAGAGGGTCCTGTGGCACCTTTAAGACTAACAGAAGTATTGG
>NW_020708675.1:0-1913 GCF_002925995.2 Terrapene triunguis
CCAATACTTCTGTTAGTCTTAAAGGTGCCACAGGACCCTCTGTTGATTTTTAATTTAATTTTCATTGGGCAATCAGAGACAAATAATAAACTTTTCCTTATTAAGAAAAGTTTTAAATACCAGGTGAAGTATTCTTTGCTCATTCTTAAAATCTCAACAAATCCATCCAGCAGTAGGATGTGTCTCCTTTAATGAGAATCATGCATCTAAATCCTCACACTCTGCTTTGGAAATTACACCCTTCCAATCAAACAGTCTATCTAATGTTGTGATAATTTATTAGGTTTTTTCAAAAGAAACCAAGGGTATGATTTAGCTTGTCACATTATATTCAACAAATAGAATATTTTGGGATCAGAGTACACTGACTTTGAAGCTTGTCCTTTTTTGGTATAAATGAGCAATCCTATATTTTTCTCTTTTACAATAAAAGCTGCAGAAGTTTAGCCAACAAGAAAATATTTCCACGCTGACCTGTTTATGGACATCTTTCCAGAAGCATTTGATTTTAAAACTGCTAAACTCATTATCTTTTTTTTTTTAGGTGGATCAAAACCAAGGTCTCCGAAAATATAACTACTGCTCTCTTATTGCCTGTTTACCAAGGAATCAGTGAGTCTGAGATGAACTCCTCCTAGGTATCACAGCCAGTTTGGAGATAATCCAAGCCACATGTCCTTTGGTATCTTCTTAAATGGAGAAGCCAAATTTGGAATTTGCTCTGAAAATATGTCTGGGACTTGAATATTTTCAGAGCTACTTAGAACATTAACTTGTGGCATGTTTACTGCCATATGGGAAACAGCATAATTCCCAAAGTAATAAAATGATGAATGAATTACACATGTCCCCTTGGCCATTAAGTGGGCTTTCAAATATTCTATTCTTGCTAGACAAAATTGCATTGTTTTTGTCATACCACTAGTACAAATCTCCTTTTCAAATCCATTCATTTTCTTCAGGAATTCCTTGTTCTTCATACCTTTTTGTCTCCTTTGCCAGTTGACTGATTTAAGGTTTAAATAGTTTGGTTTAATTCTAAGCCATAATTTACTACCTTACTGTCCTCAATTTTAGCAATTTCCATCACATATTGGTAAAGCTTGAGGCATCCAGGAACGTATTCACTCACAGTCTCGGTATTTGGTAAAAGATCTGCATCTTTCCTTTCATTTTTTCATTGCCTAGGTATGTGTGACCATTCTTCACATAGCTGTTATTGTGTAACAATACACTTCTTCTTTATATATTTAATGTCAAACTAATCAAATAAAGTATTGGAAGAAAAGAAAAAAACAATGTTTATATGAGAGTTTTATGCATAAGGATAGCAGGATTAGGTCGAATGGGTCTGGTTTATTGTGTTAATGGACAAATTGTCTCTGGCCCTTAAAGGCAAGTAGTAAGATTGTAGTGGTAGTGTCCTATGCCTGTTTAATTCCCATTCACAGCAATGAAGGCCCTGCAATTCTTTCACATTAAATGCTTTTCTGTTCAGAGGAGGCCTTCTCTCTGTAAATTTGGTGCCAAAACTAAAACTCAGTTCTGCTTGAAGGAGAATAACAGTTTACACTTAGAATATGTTTCATTATAAACCAGAGGGAAGGGATGTTACAAGATAAAGTAAATGAGGTATGTGTGTGGGAATTAAACAAGTCTCTTCTCTGCTCTGTTATTGTAACACAGTATTATATCACTGTTGTAAAAATAAGGGTTACCACATTATTCCAATAAAACTATTGGAAAATGAAAACTTCCAGGTTTCCTGAGTTAAATAATAGCAGTACAGATTCTAACTATTTTGAATAGAACCTTCCCCAGTGGTTAACTAAGACTAATAATCACATTAAAGTAAACATCTTCATATATTTGTTATTTAATGAGATATTTATATTACTCTTAGTTGAACCAAT
>NW_020708676.1:0-1133 GCF_002925995.2 Terrapene triunguis
TATTTGTTATTTAATGAGATATTTATATTACTCTTAGTTGAACCAATATGGAAGCTCTTATTAAACATAGTTAGAAGTGGCATTTTACCCTTAATCAGGCAATACAATGATTTTCTCCTAACCTTGCCCAACTGCAGACCAGACAGAGATCTTCTTAGCTAAAAAGCCAAATAGAAATGTGTGTCTTAGCCAAACCCATTGGGTCTATTGCCCACCCATAGGAGTTAAAATCTGAGGTTACACGGCATTCTGGATGATCATAGCTGCCGTTGTGGTAGATCAAAAAAAGACATTTACTCTCTCAATCTATAACCAGCTGAAATTCAAAGTCAGAGTCTACCATAAAGAAAAAAAGGAAATTTCATATAAGTAAAACTAATATGCTGAGATATGCATCTTAATGGAATAATGGATTTGTCTAGAGTGGCCCATTTGTCACTATACTGTATACTTAGACCATTCAGGGCTTCATAGTAATAAATTGAGACAGAATTCAGCTCCATGAACTCCCAAAGCATAGACCCTTCCATTTAAGCTAATGGAGAATTGTGTGAATTAATATTTCTATGTGAGAATGTAAGGGATTATATTTTATGTCAAACTTAATATTTTGCAAGGAAGCCAAAGCCTAGACACATGTCTCCATTGTACCAGAGTTCTGTTATAGAGAGTAATTTTCCACAAGCATGCCTGTGAGTCTTTAGGTGTCTTCTAAGAAACCACAAGAGGGGATAGGGTTTTTATTTTCTGTAACTTAAATATAGGGGTAGGTCAATCTAGCTAGAACTTGAAATTCTGTGGAAACATTACCTCATCTAAATCTCAACTGTATTGCCATATATAACATGACATTGCATAGCCCAGAAAAGCTTGTACCCTGGAGACCATCCCTGGAATGTGAGTCAGACAGTCAATTCTTTGAGGAAGCACTAAACTTTCTCCCCGAGTTGTACAGGTAGGCTTCTGTAATGGCACTTCCATTATCTCTAAAGACAAGCTTCAGGCACATCTTGGATGGTCTTTTCCCAGGTGGCCATTGCTCTCCTGAGAGCTGTGTTTTGGAGATGATCTCATGGAAGGATTCAGTCTTCTGAAATGGTGTCAAGACATAATGTGGTATCAAAATTAATATG
>NW_020708677.1:0-1062 GCF_002925995.2 Terrapene triunguis
TATTTGTTATTTAATGAGATATTTATATTACTCTTAGTTGAACCAATGTGGAAGCTCTTATTAAACATAGTTAGAAGTGGCATTTTACCCTTAATCAGGCAATACAATGATTTTCTCCTAACCTTGCCCAACTGCAGACCAGACAGAGATCTTCTTAGCTAAAAAGCCAAATAGAAATGTGTGTCTTAGCCAAACTCATTGGGTCTATTGCCCACCCATAGGAGTTAAAATCTGAGGTTACACGGCATTCTGGATGATCATAGCTGCCGTTGTGGTAGATCAAAAAAAGACATTTACTCTCTCAATCTATAACCAGCTGAAATTCAAAGTCAGAGTCTACCATAAAGAAAAAAAGGAAATTTCATATAAGTAAAACTAATATGCTGAGATATGCATCTTAATGGAATAATGGATTTGTCTAGAGTGGCCCATTTGTCACTATACTGTATACTTAGACCATTCAGGGCTTCATAGTAATAAATTGAGACAGAATTCAGCTCCATGAACTCCCAAAGCATAGACCCTTCCATTTAAGCTAATGGAGAATTGTGTGAATTAATATTTCTATGTGAAAATGTAAGGGATTATATTTTATGACAAACTTAATCTTTTGCAAGGAAGCCAAAGCCTAGACACGTGTCTCCATTGTACCAGAGTTCTGTTACAGAGAGTAATTTTCCACAAGCATGCCTGTGAGTCTTTAGGTGTCTTCTAAGAAACCACAAGAGGGGATAGGGTTTTGATTTTCTGTAACTTAAATATAGGGGTAGGTCAATCTAGCTAGAACTTGAAATTCTGTGGAAACATTACCTCATCTAAATCTCAACTGTATTGCCATATATAACATGACATTGCATAGCCCAGAAAAGCTTATACCCTGGAGACCATCCCTGGAATGTGAGTCAGACAGTCAATTCTTTGAGGAAGCACTAAACTTTCTCCCCGAGTTGTACAGGTAGGCTTCTGTAATGGCACTTCCATTATCTCTAAAGACAAGCTTCAGGCACATCTTGGATGGTCTTTTCCCAGGTGGCCATTGCTCTCCTGAGAGTTGTGTTTTGG
>NW_020708678.1:0-5121 GCF_002925995.2 Terrapene triunguis
GTTTCTCAAGGCTTCCCAGGGAGGGAATTCTTGAGATGGTGGCAGCGAACCAAAGCTAAACTGGTAGTTAAGCTTAGGAGTCCTCATGCAGGCCCCTACATTTGTACCCTAAAGTTCAAAGTGGGGATACAGCCTTGACATGGTGGCATAGCGGTGGGATACATTTTAAACCCAAAAGCCAGTAAGAGATTTTTTTTTCCTTCTAGCTGCTTGGAGAGCAGAGCTGAAAGGTAGATGCATATCTTATCTCTCCTTGCCTGAAGGCAGAAGTGTTAAGTTTTTTTTAACAAGGGGCTTTGTTAAGAGAAGGGTTCAATCAGTGAGCAAACTTTGAACTGGTAAAGGTAATTTACAGGCTGAATTGGTTTTTTTTTCTTTTTACATCCTCAGGAGTAGCTTGTTAGAAAATCTCTGTTAACTCAGCAGCAGCCAGAGCTAAGTACATCCCAGTTTCAGTCAACTGCAGAGGGGTGTGACCCAGCACAAGAAAACCAGGAAAATGACTACCAAAGAAGAAAAAGCTAAAGAGGAGGCCCACAAGAGAGCTATGGAGCTGAAAGAAAAAGAGATAGAGCTGAGAGACAGAGAAGAGAAAGCCAGAGAGGGGGCCCACAAGAGAGAGATGGAGCTGAGAGACAGAGAAGAGAAAGCCAAAGAGGAGGCCCACAAGAGAGAAATGGAGCTGGAAAAAGCCAAACAGGAGGCCCATGAAAGAGAAGAAAAAGCCAAACAGGAGGCCCATAAAAGAGAGATGGAGCTGAAAGAAAAAGAGATGGAACTGGAAGCAGCAAAGACTAGGCAGGGTGCATCAGACCATCCTAACAACTCCTCTCCAGGTACCACTTCCCATCCCAGGAAATTCCCTACCTACAAGGCAGGCGATGATACTGAGGCCTTCTTAGAAAATTTTGAAAGGGCCTGCCTTGGATACAACATCCCTCCAACCCAGTACATGGTAGAGCTGAAGCCGCAGCTCAGTGGACCCTTAGCAGAGGTGGCGGCTGAAATGCCTAAGGAACACATGAACAATTATGAACTTTTTAAAAACAAGGCCAGAATCAGAATGGGGATAACACCTGAGCATGCCCGTTGGCGGTTCAGAGCCCTAAGGTGGAAACCCGATGTGTCATTTACCCGACATGCCTACCACATTGGGAAAAATTGGGATGCCTGGATATCAGGAGCAAATGTTAAATCTACGGAAGAGTTGCCCTTCCTATTGCAAATGGAGCAGTTTTTAGAGGGTGTTCCTGAGGAAATAGAAAGGTACATCCTAGATGGGAAGCCCAAAACTGTAACCGAGGCGGGGGAGATTGGAGCCAAATGGGTGGAGGTGACAGAAAAGAAAAAAGCTAGTAGCAGTTGGAGCGAATATCAGAAGGGGCAAGCCGAAACAAAACCTTACCACCGGGGACAACCCAAGGCCCCACCCACATCCCAAGGGAAACCCCAGACGCCTTCTCACCCCACCCCACCAGTCTCCACCAACCAACATCGCCCCGGTGATACCTTAGCAGGGCGATGTTTTAAATGTAATGAACTGGGGCATATAAAGGCTCATTGACCCAAGAACCCCAACCGATTACAGTTCATTACACCCCAATCACACCAAAGAACCCCAGACCCAGATGCCTCTCTCATACCCTCGGAGCGAAGGGAAACCTTGAGAGTGGGCGGAAAGAAGGTTATCGCTTGGAGGGACACTGGGGCACAAGTGTCAACTATCCACCAATCCCTAGTGGACCCCAAACTCATCAACCCGGAGGCTACAGTGACAATTCAACCCTTCGTGTCACAGTCTGTAACCTTGCCTACAGCCCAGTTGCATGTCCAGTACAAGGGCTGGGCAGGAATGTGGACTTTTGCAGTCTATGACAATTATCCCATCCCCATGCTGCTGGGAGAAGACTTGGCCAACCATGTGAAGCTAGCCAAGAGGGTGGGAATAGTCACCCACAGCCAGGCTAAGCAAGCTTTCACCCCCATCCCAGTTCCTGAGCCGTCCACCAGGGCCCCGTCTGTGTTACCGGAGACCCAAGCACAGGTGGTGGAACCGGATCCCCTGCCAACGACTGCAACAGCCGTAGTGGATCCAATCCCAGAGACCCAGCCAAAGCCAGTCCCGGAACCGGAACTGGCAACGCAACCAGCACCAGAACCATTGCCAGCACTGAGTCCAGCGCTTGCAAACCCGTCTACAACTCCAATGCCAGAGGGCACCAGCGAGCCTGAACTGGCGGAAGCAGCAGAAAACCCTACCCAAGAGGCTCAGCCAGAGCCTCAGATACCACATAGTGCACCAGCGGACAGCGGTTCACAGTCAATGGAAACAGCCCCAGCACCTGCATCGCTTCCAGAGGGACCAAGCCCCAGTCCACAGTCCAAGGAGGAACTGATGTCTCCAGCATCAAGGGAACAGTTCCAGGCCGAGCAGGAAGCAGATGACAGCCTTCAGAAAGCTTGGGCGGAGGCACGGAGCACCCCACCGCCTCTCAGCTCTTCTAACCGATCCCGGTTTGTTGTAGAAAAAGGACTTTTATACAAGGAGACTCTTTCTGGTGGGCACCAGGAAGACTGGCATCCTCAAAGACAGTTGGTAGTTCCCACTAAGTATCGGGTAAAGCTCTTGAGCTTAGCCCATGATCATCCCAGTGGCCATTCTGGGGTGAACAGAACCAAAGACCGGTTGGGGAAGTCCTTCCACTGGGAGGGAATGGGCAAGGACGTTGCTAATTATGTCCGGTCTTGTGAGGTGTGCCAACGAGTGGGAAAGCCCCAAGACCAGGTTAAAGCCCCTCTCCAGCCACTACCCATAATTGAGGTCCCATTTCAGCGAGTAGCTGTGGATATTCTGGGTCCTTTCCCAAAGAAGACACCCAGAGGAAAGCAGTACGTACTGACTTTCATGGATTTTGCTACCCGATGGCCGGAAGCTGTACCCTTAAGCAACACCAAGGCTAAAAGTGTGTGCCAGGCATTAGCAGACATTTTTGCCAGGGTAGGTTGGCCCTCCGACATCCTTACAGATTCGGGAACTAATTTCCTGTCAGGGAACATGAAAAACCTGTGGGAAGCTCATGGGGTGAATCACTTGGTTGCCACCCCTCATCACCATCAAACCAATGGTCTGGTGGAGAGGTTTAATGGAACTTTGGGGGCCATGATACGTAAATTCGTAAATGAACACTCCAATGATTGGGACCTACTGTTGCAGCAGTTGCTTTTTGCCTACAGGGCTGTACCACATCCCAGTTTAGGGTTTTCACCATTTGAACTTGTGTATGGCTGCGAGGTTAAGGGGCCATTACAGTTGGTGAAGCAGCAATGGGAGGGGTTTACGCCTTCTCCAGGAACTAACATTCTAGACTTTGTAAGCAACCTACAAAACACCCTCCGACACTCTTTAGCCCTTGCTAAAGAAAACCTAAAGGATGCTCAGGAAGAGCAAAAGGCCTGGTATGATAAACATTCCAGAGAACGGTCCTTCAAAGTAGGAGACCAAGTCATGGTCTTAAAGGCGCTCCAGGCCCATAAAATGGAAGCATCGTGGGAAGGACCATTCATGGTCCAGGAGAGCCTAGGAGCTGTTAACTATCTCATAGCCTCCCCCACCTCCAACATAAAGCCTAAGGTATACCATGTTAATTCTCTTAAGCCCTTTTATTCCAGAGAATTAAACGTTTGCCAGTTTACAGCCCAGGAAACAGATGACGCGGAGTGGCCTGCAGGTGTCTACTACGAAGGAAAAAGGAATGGTGGCGTGGAAGAGGTGAACCTCTCCACGACCCTGGGACGTCTGCAGCGACAGCAGATCAAGGAGCTGTGCACAAGCTTTGCACCGATTTTCTCAGCCACTCCAGGACGGACCGAACGGGCATACCACTCCATTGACACAGGTAATGCTCACCCAATTAGAACCCCACCCTACCGGGAGTCACCTCATGCCCAAGCGGCTATACAAAGGGAGATCCAGGACATGCTACAGATGGGTATAATCTGCCCCTCTAGCAGTGCATGGGCATCTCCTGTGGTTCTAGTTTCCAAACCAGATGGGGAAATACGCTTTTGCGTGGACTACCGTAAGCTAAATGCTGTAACTCGTCCTGACAACTATCCAATGCCACGCACAGATGAGCTATTGGAAAAATTGGGACATGCCCAATTCATCTCTACTTTAGACTTAACCAAAGGGTACTGGCAAGTACCACTAGATGAACCCGCTAAGGAAAGGTCCGCCTTCGTCACCCAGGCAGGGGTGTATGAATTCAATGTACTCCTTTTCGGGTTGCGAAATGCACCCGCCACCTTCCAAAGACTTGTAGATGGTCTCTTAGCGGGATTGGGAGAATCTGCAGTTGCCTACCTCGATGATGTGGCCATTTTTTCTGATTCATGGACAGAACACCTGGAGCACCTGGGAAAAGTCTTCGAGCGCATCCGACAGGCAGGACTAACTGTTAAGGCTAAAAAGTGTCAAATAGGCCAAAACAGAGTGACGTACCTGGGGCACCAGGTGGGTCAAGGACTTATAAATCCCCTACAGGCCAAAGTGGATGCTATCCAAAAGTGGCCGGTTCCAAAGTCAAAGAAACAGGTCCAATCCTTCTTAGGCTTGGCCGGATATTATAGGCGATTTGTACCACACTACAGCCAAATCGCCGCCCCGCTGACAGACCTAACCAGAAAGAAACAGCCAAATGCAGTTCAGTGGACTGATAAGTGTCAAAAGGCCTTTAACCAGCTTAAGGCAACACTCATGTCTGACCCTGTGCTAAGGGCCCCAGACTTTGACAAACCGTTCCTAGTAACCACAGATGCGTCCGAGCGAGGCGTGGGAGCAGTTTTAATGCAGGAAGGACCGGATCAAGAATTCCATCCTGTCGTGTTTCTCAGCAAGAAACTGTCTGAGAGGGAAAGCCACTGGTCAATCAGCGAAAAGGAATGCTACGCCATTGTGTACGCGCTGGAAAAGCTACGCCCATATATTTGGGGACGGCGTTTCCAACTACAAACAGACCATGCTGTGCTACAGTGGCTTCATACCGCCAAGGGAAATAACAAAAAACTTCTTCGGTGGAGTTTAGCTCTCCAAGATTTTGATTTTGAAATACAACACATTTC
>NW_020708679.1:0-1078 GCF_002925995.2 Terrapene triunguis
GGTAGGGGGCTTGGGGCTAGGGTTAGGGTTCCTATGGGTAGGGCTCCTATAATTCTATGATTCTTTTTCCTAATGTCCAACTTAAACCTCCCTTTGTGCAACTTAAGCTCATTGCTTCTTGTCCTCCCCTCAGAGGTTAATGAGAACTGTATTTGTGTGTGTGTACGCAGGGCCGGCGCAACCCATTAGGCCACCTAGGCGGTCGCCTAGGGCACTACAATTTGGGGGACGGTGACCACGGCAATATTTCGGCAGCGGGACCTTCCGCTGCCTCTGTGGGGGGCGGCATTTCGGGGCGGGACCTTCTGCCGCCTAGGGCGGCAGAAAAGCTGGCAGCGCTCCTGTGTGTACGTACATACGTACGTACCCAAGAAAAAACAACAATCATAGACATCATCCTAATTCATTTCATTTTGATGGAGGGAATAAAAAGGGGGTGAGGAATTGAAACGTTCGGTGAATTTATTTTTCAGTTTTAATAGGCCCGGAGAGGGATGCACTACTGCAAAGCTGTCTGACCAGGATTAAAACGGGACAGAAAAGGAAAACATTTCACCCTCCTATCCAGTAAGTCAGATTTACCCCTGGTGGTTAAAATTTCTTTTGCTATTTTACGTAAATTCATGTATTTCTCTGTAGCTTTCTGGATAGAGTAGAGTTCCTAACAATTCCCAAAGGTTGGGTTCAGGAGGTGAGGTGTTCAGAGTGTATGCTTTTTGAGTTGTGACAATTAATTAAAACGAACGAAAAGATTTCTCCCTCGGCCCCCCATCCCCTTCTTGTTCATGCAGCTCTTTTGATTAGTGACTGGACATCTTTTGCGTGCATGCACACAAAAAAGGCAGGCATGTCATTGCAATGGAGATGAATGGCAAATGTTAGCATTAAAAGGAGCCCGTGACAAAGCCTGCTATTCTGTTACCTGGCTGTGATTGGAAATAGAGTTGAGAATTTTTAAAGAGTGGGTTGAAAGCCATAACATGCCAGTGAAAATAAAATAGAGGGATCTGTGAGAAATATAGCAAGGGGGGAAAAAATCATTGTTATGGTTCCTTAGAGAGGCATGGTATCAGGAGCC
>NW_020708680.1:0-1954 GCF_002925995.2 Terrapene triunguis
AATAGGATGCACTGGATATATTTTAAATAATTAATGGTTGATTAAATACCAAGCAGTCACTATTCTATGTCCTTAAATTCTAATTACCTAATGAAAGTTAATGATTATTTTTTAAACATGTATTAAGATTGAACAGCCCTGAAGTAGATACACAGCTGATACTTAGAGCACAACTCTCAGTAAATACGTTTTGATAAATGCAATATTTTAAAATACAAACTAACTGTTTTATAAAGAAAAATACAATTTGTGAATCTTTGGGAATCTTAATTGAATACCTTGCGAAGATCAGAATTAAACAATGAGATACGGGCGCTAGACACTCTCGAAAACTAGGCCGGACATAGTTTCAGATGGAAACAATATTTTTTCTCTTCAAGCAATAGGCTTAGAAAACAAAATCCTGGCAGAGCCTTAAACTATTTTTGCAGTAAATGTCATTATTATATTTTGATTGGGTAACAGTCATAAGGCGCTCATGACTAAATTTACACTATCTGGAGCGTCTTATCAAGTTCTATGCTTGGCATGTTCTGGACATTGTGAAGCTATATATTGAGGTCACTCGATCTGCAGGGTTCCCATTAATAGAGGTTGGGAAGCAGCAGTGGGAGTGGGGAGGGTCAAGGCTTGTAACAAGAGATCTATAGGGACTGCATCAAGGATTGGAGGATGATACGGTCCTATTTGGATCCCCATAGGTTACAGAAGAATCTGAACCAAACCTCCAAACCACTTTTAGTTTGCCCATCACTAGTTTTTGCAATTACATTCTGACTGAACTTAACTGGAGGCCAAACAGTTGATTCTGTGCATATATACGAGTAACACATAGGTACCTTAACCCTAATGCTGGGTGCCTTATCCATAGGTACCCTTACCCTATGGGGGGGAGCCCTACCCATGGGATCCCTAACCACAAGCACCATACCTATAGGGACCCTAACCCTTCAGTGGGAAGTCCTACCCATAGGTACCCTAACCTTAGGGCTTGGACCCCTAGCCATAGTATGTCTAACCCTAGGGCTGGACCACCTACCCAAGGGAACCCTAACCTTAGTCCCAAATCCCCTAAGTATAGGAACCTTCGGATGCCAAATACCACCAATAGGTACCCTAACCCTAGGGTGGGGAGCTCTACCTATAAGAATCCTAACCCTTGCCCAAGTCCGCTACCCATAGGAATGCTAACCCTAGGGCAGAGAGCCCTACGTATAGGACCCATAACTCTAGCCCCAAGTTCCCTACTCATAGTACCCTAACCATAGTGCAGGGAGCCCTACTCAGAGGAACCCTGACCCTAGGGCGGGGAGCCCTACCCAGAGGAACCCTAACATTAGGGCAAGGAGACCTACCCATAGGAACCCTAACCCTAACCCCAAGTTCCCTACAGATAGGTACCCTAACCCTATGGTGGGTGAGCCCTACCTATGGCAACCCTAACCCTAGCCACAAGCCCCATACCCATAGGTATCCTAACTATAAGACTGGGAGTCCTAGCCATTGGAACCCTAACCCTAGGGCGGGGAGCCCTACCCAAGAGAACCCTAACCTTAGCCCCAAGTTGCCTTACTATAGGAACCCTAATCCTAGGATGGTGAATCCCACCCATAGGTACCCTAACCGTAGGGTGGGGAACTCTACCCATAAGTATTCTAACCATAGCCCGAAGTCTGCTACCCATCGTAACTCTTACCTAGGGCAGAGAACCCTACGTATAGGAACCCTAACCCTAGACCTAAGTCCCCTACCCATAGGTACCATAATCCTGTGGCGGGGATCCCTATCTGTAAGTACCCTAGTGTTAGGGTAGCTATGGGTAGGACTCCCTGCCCTAATGTTAGATTTCCTGTGGGTAAGGGATTTCTGGCTAGGGTTAGGGTTCCTGTGGGTACGGTTCCCCACCTTAGGGTTAGGGTTCCTATGGGTAGGGCTCCCCACCCTCGTGTCAGGG
>NW_020708681.1:0-1111 GCF_002925995.2 Terrapene triunguis
GGGCTCCCCACCCTCGTGTCAGGGTTCCTATGGGTAGGGGGCTTGGGACTAGGGTTAGGGTTCCTATGGGTAGGGGGCTTATAATTCTATGATTCTTTTTCCTAATGTCCAACTTAAACCTCCCTTTGTGCAACTTAAGCTCATTGCTTCTTGTCCTCCCCTCAGAGGTTAATGAGAACTGTATTTGTGTGTGTGTACGCAGGGCCGGCGCAACCCATTAGGCCACCTAGGCGGTCGCCTAGGGCACTACAATTTGGGGGGCGGCGACCACGGCAATATTTCGGCAGCAGGACCTTCCGCTGCCTCTGTGGGGGGCGGCATTTCGGGGCGGGACCTTCCGCCGCCTAGGGCGGCAGAAAAGCTGGCAGCGCTCCTGTGTGTACGTACATACGTACGTACCCAAGAAAAAACAACAATCATAGACATCATCCTAATTCATTTCATTTTGATGGAGGGAATAAAAAGAGGGTGAGGAATTGAAACGTTCGGTGAATTTTATTTTTCAGTTTTAATAGGCCAGGAGAGGGATGCACTACTGCAAAGCTGTCTGACCAGGATTAAAACGGGACAGAGAAGGAAAACATTTCACCCTCCTATCCAGTAAGTCAGATTTACCCCTGGTGGTTAAAATTTCTTTTGCTATTTTACGTAAATTCATGTATTTCTCTGTAGCTTTCTGGATAGAGTAGAGTTCCTAACAATTCCCAAAGGTTGGGTTCAGGAGGTGAGGTGTTCAGAGCGTATGCTTTTTGAGTTGTGACAATTAATTAAAACGAACGAAAAGATTTCTCCCTCGCCCCCCCGTCCCCTTCTTGTTCATGCAGCTCTTTTGATTAGTGACTGGACATCTTTTGCGTGCATGCACACAAAAAAGGCAGGCATGTCATTGCAATGGAGATGAATGGCAAACGTTAGCATTAAAAGGAGCCCGTGACAAAGCCTGCTATTCTGTTACCTGGCTGTGATTGGAAATAGAGTTGAGAATTTTTTAAGAGTGGGTTGAAAGCCATAACATGCCAGTGAAAATAAAATAGAGGGATCTGTGAGAAATATAGCAAGGGGGAAAAAAATCATTGTTATGGTTCCTTAGAGAGGCATGGTATCAGGAGCC
>NW_020708682.1:0-2015 GCF_002925995.2 Terrapene triunguis
AATAGGATGCACTGGATATATTTTAAATAATTAATGGTTGATTAAATTCCAAGCAGTCACTATTCTATGTCCTTAAATTCTAATTACCTAATGAAAGTTAATGATTATTTTTTAAACATGTATTAAGATTGAACAGCCCTGAAGTAGATACACAGCTGATACTTAGAGCGCAAATCTCAGTAAATACGTTTTGATAAATGCAATATTTTAAAATACAAACTAACTGTTTTATAAAGAAAAATACAATTTGTGAATCTTTGGGAATCTTAATTGAAAACCTTGTGAAGATCAGAATTAAACAATGAGGTACGGGCGCTAGACACTCTCGAAAACTAGGCCAGACATAGTTTCAGATGGAAACAATTTTTTTTCTCTTCAAGCAATAGGCTTAGAAAACAAAATCCTGGCAGAGCCTTAAACTATTTTTGCAGTAAATGTCATTATTATATTTTGATTGGGTAACAGTCGTAAGGCGCTCATGACTAAATTTACACTATCTGGAGCTTCTTATCAAGTTCTATGCTTGGCATGTTCTGGACATTGTGAAGCTATATATTGAGGTCACTCGATCTGCAGGGTTCCCATTAATAGAGGTTGGGAAGCAGCAGTGGGAGTGGGGAGGGTCAAGGCTTGTAACAAGAGATCTATAGGGACTGCATCAAGGATTGGAGGATGATACGGTCCTATTTGGATCCCCATAAGTTACAGAAGAATCTGAACCAAACCTCCAAACCACTTTTAGTTTGCCCATCACTAGTTTTTGCAATTACATTCTGACTGAACTTAACTGGAGGTCAAACAGTTGATTCTGTGCATATATACGAGTAACACATAGGTACCTTAACCCTAATGCTGGGTGCCTTATCCATAGGTACCCTTACCCTTTGGGGGGGAGCCCTACCCATGGGATCCCTAACCCTAACCACAAGCACCATACCTATAGGGACCCTAACCCTTCAGTGGGACGTCCTACCCATAGGTACCCTAACCTTAGGGCTTGGACCCCTAGCCATAGTATGTCTAACCCTAGGGCTGGACCACCTACCCAAGGGAACCCTAACCTTAGTCCCAAATCCCCTAAGTATAGGAACCTTTGGATGCCAAATACCACCAATAGGTACCCTAACCCTAGGGTGGGGAGCTCTACCTATAAGAATCCTAACCCTTGCCCAAGTCCGCTACCCATAGGAACGCTAACCCTAGGGCAGAGAGCCCTACGTATAGGACCCATAACTCTAGCCCCAAGTTCCCTACTCATAGTACCCTAACCATAGTGCAGGGAGCCCTACCCAGAGGAACCCTGACCCTAGGGCGGGGAGCCCTACCCAGAGGAACCCTAACATTAGGGCAAGGAGACCTACCCATAGGAACCCTAACCCTAACCCCAAGTTCCCTACAGACAGGTACCCTAACCCTATGGTGGGTGAGCCCTACCTATGGCAACCCTAACCCTAGCCACAAGCCCCATACCCATAGGTATCCTAACTATAAGACTGGGAGCCCTAGCCATTGGAACCCTAACCCTAGGGCGGGGAGCCCTACCCAAGAGAACCCTAACCTTAGCCCCAAGTTGCCTTACTATAGGAACCCTAATCCTAGGATGGTGAATCCCACCCATAGGTACCCTAACCGTAGGGTGGGGAACTCTACCCATAAGTATCCTAACCCTAGCCCGAAGTCTGCTACCCATCGTAACTCTTACCTATGGCAGAGAACCCTACGTATAGGAACCCTAACCCTAGACCTAAGTCCCCTACCCATAGGTACCATAATCCTGTGGCGGGGATCCCTATCTGTAAGTACCCTAGTGTTAGGGTAGCTATGGGTAGGACTCCCTGCCCTAATGTTAGATTTCCTGTGGGTAAGGGATTTCTGGCTAGGGTTAGGGTTCCTGTGGGTACGGTTCCCCACCTTAGGGTTAGGGTTACTATGGGTAGGGCTCCCCACCCTCGTGTCAGGGTTCCTATTGGTAGGGGGCTTGGGGCTAGGGTTAAGGTTCCTACGGGTAGGGCTCC
>NW_020708683.1:0-7274 GCF_002925995.2 Terrapene triunguis
TGATTTATATCAACTGAACCACCCTAAATCCAGCAGGATTGGACTTTCCGATTCAAACCAATTCATATCCTTTCTGAGTATCCACAGAAGGTGTGTACAGTGGATGCACTTTAAAAGTTTCTACCATTTTGAAAGATGTTGCCAGTTGGAAAACAATTCCCTATACTTAAAATGGGGCATACTGCTAGAATCTGTAAAAATGTTCACACTTGTAGGAACCTTTTCAAGTGTGTTGACTATATACCAGAGGGACAAGGTAGGTGAGCTAATATCTTTTATTGGACCAACGTCTCCACTGCATACTGACTATATACCTGCATTTATAGCTCTGTATTGTTATTATTTGTATTACCGTAGTGCCTAGGAGTCCTGGTCATTGACCATGACCCTACTGTGCTACATGCCATACAAACACAGATTGGAAGCTCTCTGTGACAGGAGATGCCTTGTTGTTCTAAGTATATATGTAGATGAGCTCCTGTGGAACGTCTGATAGTCACTAAAGTTGCCCCTCTCTTAATTATTTTCATAATTTTTGAGAGTGGTGGTGGAAATGCATCCCCATCTCCCTGGGTGCATTAGTCCTTGCAGAGGTAGGAGGAAGCAGTTTGCACATCATATTTTCTGTGTGGGTGAATCTAGTTCATTGTCTTTAGTTTGTAAAGCATCATGCCATTCCAGTAACCGGGGGGAAACAGCTTATACAAATAAACATTTCCAAGGCAATACAGGATATAACCAGACACCTTAAAAATAGAGAAAATAATTTCTCTAATGCTAGAACAGCTCTGGCGATCCTATAAGGTACAAAGAAGAGCTGAATTGGAAATTTGCACATCCAATATAGTTAAGAAGACAATTAAACAAAAATCTACTTTACATTGCAAATCATTTTTAATATAGAAAAGAAATACAGGATTTCACAAATGTATGTGAACCTCCACTGCCAACATGTCATTGTAACGAGCGATAAGTGAATGAGTGCTGAGAGGGGAGATGAAAGAGAAAAATTATCATAATCTACAGACTAAAGAAGGGTTTTTAATCCCCCTGTTTTACTGAAGCCATTGAAGGTCAGGCTGGTTCCCAGATGAATCCAAAAAGCCTGGTTGCCCTAGCTTCTGTGAACGTTCTGTCTCCTGCACTCGAGTCTCCCCCTGATGATTGACAGTTGCATGGTTGCAGCGGAACATCACTGTTTTGGAGGGAGGCAATCTCTCAGGTAGCTGGGTCTGTGCCTGTGCAGGGCTTTGAATCTCAGGGCAGAGACTTTCAACTGGATTCTTTTCAATTGGCAACCAGTACAGAGAGCAGAGAATAGTGACAAAGGCAACCTATACTGTTAAGTAGTTGGGCTTTTGTACCAGCTGGTGCTTTTCCGGGGAATGTGACTTCATTTCTACATTGGCGTTACAATCCTCAGTCACAAATGGATAGCTTACTGTACTCAGGTCAGAGTGCAGTAGGAAGGGACACAATCTGTTGGCCAATCAGAGATGGAAGTAGGCATTGTTTTGCTATTATGGTTAATTGGGAATCCTATATTACCCAGAAGTCTAAAACATCCCTGTGACCCTAGGCACACCTGTATTCACACCCTGCATACTACTGCAATAATATTTGTATAAAACATGCCTTATGAGGAATCATATGAAAGCTAATAACATGCTGGTTGTTAATGTCATTGTAAAATGCATGTGTTATATGTAAAGTTATAAATTCCCTCTGTATAATGTTACTAGAAGATGTTTAAGATAAAGACTGCCTACCTAAGGAAAAAGCGATAAAGGGATGTAGGTTTACCTCCATTTATATATTCGCTGTAGACAAAGCTATCAAGCTAAACTAGCGGGGGTTATCTTGAACCTGAACTCGAGAGACAAAGAATTAACATGGCTCCTGAAAGACAGACAGACACAGGAGACTGAATCCCCAGACGGCCTCCGTGACTTGTAAGACAAAGAAATCCCTCTACAAGTATAAGGAACAGAGAGAGACTCTATCTGGTTCCCCACCTTAGGAGACAAAGGGACAAGCAATTTGATCTCTGCGATGGGTCCTGGCCAGTAAAGAGCTGGAAAGGAGGCTGGGAGTCAGAGTAACTATCTTGAACAAAGACTGTGTCTTGCTAGATTAAGTTTTAGATGCATATTTTTACTTTTATTTCCTTGTAACCATCTCTACCTTTATCTCTTTTATTAGTATCACTTAATCCATGCTCTTGTTTAATTTTACTATAGATAAATTCAGTTCTGTGTTTGAAGGGAAGGTTGTATTTATACCAGTTACATTAATAAACTGTAATGTACTGACTCTTCAAAAGAGCAGCAAACTTAATAGCATCTAATGCACAGTGGTAGGGGCTCTGAAATGCAGAAAAAACATCTGTGAGGAGCTTGAGGGCTGGAGTTCCCTGCTTGTTACCTGCTAAGCAAGGGCTGGGCCAGGAAAGCCTTGAGGAGTTCTCTGGTGAGGAACACAGACTGGTGTGGCAGGGAGCTAACATGCAGTCTAGCCACCAGCAAAACTCCCTCTTGCTGAAGCAAGAAGGTAACACGGTCAGGCTTACAGCTCTGGGTATCCCCAGCAGCATGTTACAATCTCCAGGGCTATAGATCTATATGCCAGTCTGATGGAGATGTTACCAATAGTAGCAATATTGCATAGTAGTCGAGTGGTGTGTGTTTTTAGTACTTCCCTCTTCCCTTCAGCATCATCTCACTCTTGTCACAGCTGCTCTTCCTTTATCCATGTACATCCTCTCCCCAATCTCATTCAGCATCTATATGAAACAATTGAGAGATGGTGAATCAGTTCGATCTGTAATGCCAGTGTTTTACCGTCTCTCGGTTGTTTCATATAGATGCTGAATAATATGGAAGGAGAGGACTGAGCCTTGTGGAATCCTAAAGATGGGGGGCATTGGAGCTGTAGGACCCAATGCTTACAATGACCTGAGCCATTTTAGGGTGTTTCCATTCACCTGTGCAGTTTCATGAAAGCAGGACAGGAGTATTTCAGATCACTTTAAACACGCCCCCAGCCTCACCTGTGATCCTCCTTTGGTATCAGATGCCACAGAGCGGTCCAGAAGGATGAGTATGAATGTATTTATTTCCCTTGTGCATGGGCACCAGAACAAAAAGTGTGCACTCTGTATCATGCTCCATCCTGAAGCCTGATTGAGAGGGATAGAGGATAGCGACAGTGTTTAAAGTGATCTGAAAAAAGTAGGGGGGGGGGAATCTCTAAGATCATTCCCAAAGCTGCCTTTCCCCCTACCCAGCAATTAATTTTGCTGCTAACCCCAAATCGTTTCTGCCCCCTATCTGTTCTGTCCCCCCTGCATCCACATCAGTTCTGCCATGCCCCCAGCCTCACCTGTGATCCTCCTGCATGGGGGCTGCAACAGGGTCCTGTCTCCCTCTTCCAAGGCCAGGTGTTGCAGGGAGGAAAGGGGAGAAGGTAGGAACAGGGGAGGTTGGAGGAGGGAGCAGAACTGCCCTGAGCTGCTGGGCTTATTCTGTTCCTGCCTTCCTATTCCATCCTCTGAGCATGGTGTTGGATTGCTGAGAGGAGTGGGACAGAGTGCTGCCTACTTCATGCAGCATCCATGATTGGCTGCTTTCCATACTTTCACACCTCTTTGGCAGCCAATCATGGATGCTGCATGAAGTAGGCAGCACTCTGTCCCACTCCTCTCAGCAATCCAACACCATGCTCAGAGGATGGAATAGGAAGGCAGGAACAGAATAAGCCCAGCAGCTCAGGGCAGTTCTGCTCCCTCCTCCAACCTCCCCTGTTCCTACCTTCTCCCCTTTCCTCCCTGCAACATCTGGCCTTGGAAGAGGGAGACGGGACCCTGTTGCAGCCCCCATGCAGGAGGATCACAGGTGAGGCTGGGGGCATGGCAGAACTGATGTGGATGCAGGGGGGACAGAACAGATAGGGGGCAGAAACGATTTGGGGTTAGCAGCAAAATTAATTGCTGGGTAGGGGGAAAGGCAGCTTTGGGGATGATCTTAGAGATTCCCCCCCCCCTACTTTTTTCAGATCACTTTAAACACTGTCGCTATCCTCTATCCCTCTCAATCAGGCTTCAGGATGGAGCATGATACAGAGTGCACACTTTTTGTTCTGGTGCCCATGCACAAGGGAAATAAATACATTCATACTCATCCTTCTGGACCGCTCTGTGGCATCTGATACCAAAGGAGGATCACAGGTGAGGCTGGGGGCGTGTTTAAAGTGATCTGAAATACTCCTGTCCTGCTTTCATGAAACTGCACAGGTGAATGGAAACACCCTAAAATGGCTCAGGTCATTGTAAGCATTGGGTCCTACAGCTCCAATGCCCCCCATCTTTAGGATTCCACAAGGCTCAGTCCTCTCCTTCCATATTATTCAGCATCTATATGAAACAACCGAGAGACGGTAAAACACTGGCATTACAGATCGAACTGATTCACCATCTCTCAATTGTTTCATATAGATGCTGAATGAGATTGGGGAGAGGATGTACATGGATAAAGGAAGAGCAGCTGTGACAAGAGTGAGATGATGCTGAAGGGAAGAGGGAAGTACTAAAAACACACACCACTCGACTACTATGCAATATTGCTACTATTGGTAACATCTCCATCAGACTGGCATATAGATCTATAGCCCTGGAGATTGTAACATGCTGCTGGGGATACCCAGAGCTGTAAGCCTGACCGTGTTACCTTCTTGCTTCAGCAAGAGGGAGTTTTGCTGGTGGCTAGACTGCATGTTAGCTCCCTGCCACACCAGTCTGTGTTCCTCACCAGAGAACTCCTCAAGGCTTTCCTGGCCCAGCCCTTGCTTAGCAGGTAACAAGCAGGGAACTCCAGCCCTCAAGCTCCTCACAGATGTTTTTTCTGCATTTCAGAGCCCCTACCACTGTGCATTAGATGCTATTAAGTTTGCTGCTCTTTTGAAGAGTCAGTACATTACAGTTTATTAATGTAACTGGTATAAATACAACCTTCCCTTCAAACACAGAACTGAATTTATCTATAGTAAAATTAAACAAGAGCATGGATTAAGTGATACTAATAAAAGAGATAAAGGTAGAGATGGTTACAAGGAAATAAAAGTAAAAATATGCATCTAAAACTTAATCTAGCAAGACACAGTCTTTGTTCAAGATAGTTACTCTGACTCCCAGCCTCCTTTCCAGCTCTTTACTGGCCAGGACCCATCGCAGAGATCAAATTGCTTGTCCCTTTGTCTCCTAAGGTGGGGAACCAGATAGAGTCTCTCTCTGTTCCTTATACTTGTAGAGGGATTTCTTTGTCTTACAAGTCACGGAGGCCGTCTGGGGATTCAGTCTCCTGTGTCTGTCTGTCTTTCAGGAGCCATGTTAATTCTTTGTCTCTCGAGTTCAGGTTCAAGATAACCCCCGCTAGTTTAGCTTGATAGCTTTGTCTACAGCGAATATATAAATGGAGGTAAACCTACATCCCTTTATCGCTTTTTCCTTAGGTAGGCAGTCTTTATCTTAAACATCTTCTAGTAACATTATACAGAGGGAATTTATAACTTTACATATAACACATGCATTTTACAATGACATTAACAACCAGCATGTTATTAGCTTTCATATGATTCCTCATAAGGCATGTTTTATACAAATATTATTGCAGTAGTATGCAGGGTGTGAATACAGGTGTGCCTAGGGTCACAGGGATGTTTTAGACTTCTGGGTAATATAGGATTCCCAATTAACCATAATAGCAAAACAATGCCTACTTCCATCTCTGATTGGCCAACAGATTGTGTCCCTTCCTACTGCACTCTGACCTGAGTACAGTAAGCTATCCATTTGTGACTGAGGATTGTAACGCCAATGTAGAAATGAAGTCACATTCCCCGGAAAAGCACCAGCTGGTACAAAAGCCCAACTACTTAACAGTATAGGTTGCCTTTGTCACTATTCTCTGCTCTCTGTACTGGTTGCCAATTGAAAAGAATCCAGTTGAAAGTCTCTGCCCTGAGATTCAAAGCCCTGCACAGGCACAGACCCAGCTACCTGAGAGATTGCCTCCCTCCAAAACAGTGATGTTCCGCTGCAACCATGCAACTGTCAATCATCAGGGGGAGACTCGAGTGCAGGAGACAGAACGTTCACAGAAGCTAGGGCAACCAGGCTTTTTGGATTCATCTGGGAACCAGCCTGACCTTCAATGGCTTCAGTAAAACAGGGGGATTAAAAACCCTTCTTTAGTCTGTAGATTATGATAATTTTTCTCTTTCATCTCCCCTCTCAGCACTCATTCACTTATCGCTCGTTACAATGACATGTTGGCAGTGGAGGTTCACATACATTTGTGAAATCCTGTATTTCTTTTCTATATTAAAAATGATTTGCAATGTAAAGTAGATTTTTGTTTAATTGTCTTCTTAACTATATTGGATGTGCAAATTTCCAATTCAGCTCTTCTTTGTACCTTATAGGATCGCCAGAGCTGTTCTAGCATTAGAGAAATTATTTTCTCTATTTTTAAGGTGTCTGGTTATATCCTGTATTGCCTTGGAAATGTTTATTTGTATAAGCTGTTTCCCCCCGGTTACTGGAATGGCATGATGCTTTACAAACTAAAGACAATGAACTAGATTCACCCACACAGAAAATATGATGTGCAAACTGCTTCCTCCTACCTCTGCAAGGACTAATGCACCCAGGGAGATGGGGATGCATTTCCACCACCACTCTCAAAAATTATGAAAATAATTAAGAGAGGGGCAACTTTAGTGACTATCAGACGTTCCACAGGAGCTCATCTACATATATACTTAGAACAACAAGGCATCTCCTGTCACAGAGAGCTTCCAATCTGTGTTTGTATGGCATGTAGCACAGTAGGGTCATGGTCAATGACCAGGACTCCTAGGCACTACGGTAATACAAATAATAACAATACAGAGCTATAAATGCAGGTATATAGTCAGTATGCAGTGGAGACGTTGGTCCAATAAAAGATATTAGCTCACCTACCTTGTCCCTCTGGTATATAGTCAACACACTTGAAAAGGTTCCTACAAGTGTGAACATTTTTACAGATTCTAGCAGTATGCCCCATTTTAAGTATAGGGAATTGTTTTCCAACTGGCAACATCTTTCAAAATGGTAGAAACTTTTAAAGTGCATCCACTGTACACACCTTCTGTGGATACTCAGAAAGGATATGAATTGGTTTGAATCGGAAAGTCCAATCCTGCTGGATTTAGGGTGGTTCAGTTGATATAAATCA
>NW_020708684.1:0-1758 GCF_002925995.2 Terrapene triunguis
CTTTCTGAGACTGAGCACCAGACCCCACACCCCTCTCAGAGCTGGGGATAGAGCCCAGGAGTCCAGACTCCCAGCTCATTCAAGCTTCCCTTTTGTCTAGCCCTTGAGAGCCATTTTACGTGAATCATACCATGCATTCATTTGCACAGCAGCAGAAACTCCCATGTGAAGACTAACTATCAGGAATGGATTTAGCACTGGTGAATGAAGCCCTTGATTTATTTCTTGGTGATCCAGATTCATAGGGGGAGGCGGGGAACACTTTCTGTAGGGTAGCAGGAGCAGATTAGCCTTCATAGAATTACAGACCATAACGCCAGAAGGAACCGCTTTGAGCATCAATCTGACTTCCTATGTAACACAAGCCAGAGAGCTTCTCTGAATTAATCCCTGTTTGAACCAGACTGGAACATTTAGAAAAAGATCCAGTCTTGATTTAAAATTTCCAGTGACAGGGTGTTAGACCCTCAGCAGGGGCCTTTTTACGGGATGGGGGAGCAGGCAGATACTGGACACAGTGCTGGTATATAATACTTTAAATACTTTTTATGGTTTACAAAATGGATCTTAGTTAGACGTTTTTATGGTTAGTTGGGGTTTAGTTTAGTTACAAGATACAGGGAGTTAGTCTCCTGGCACTTCTCTGACCCCTCTCCAATTTATCGACATCCTTCGTGAATTGTGGGCACCTGAACTGGACTCACTATTCCAGCAGCAGTCACACCAAGGCCGTATACAGAAGGAAAATAACCGCTCTGCTCCTACTCGAGGGTCCCCTGTTCACGCATACAGAGATCGCAATAGCCCGTTTGGTCACAGCATCGCATTGGTCAGTTTGTGTCGCAGGAGCCAGAGCTGAGTCCCTCCAAACTCATGTCACACACAAATCACCAAACAGCCAGTGGAGGCTACACTGAACCCCAACCACACAGGGTAGCTAACTCCCCCCAATGCAAAACTCACCGCATGGGACTGGCTGGGAGAAGTGGGTGAGTGGAGAAACCCATCCCTGACTGGCTGTCTTCCCCACATCCCGCACCTCCTGGAGACAGGCAGCCAATCAGGACTTCCAAAGTAGGCAGCAGGGCTGAGAGAAATTGTGGGAGAGAAGTAGGGAGTGTAATAATCTCTCAGGTTGGCTCTGCTCTCCTCTCCCACCGCCTGCTCCATCCCTGCAAGCCCGGCCCTGGGAAGCAGAGTCCCCTGCTTGGAGCTGCCCCCTTTAGGCTTGGAGGCAGTAAAGAGCCTCCAGATTGGTAGGAGGAGGAAATGTGGGGCAAGGTGGGGTGCAGAATCGTGGGGTTGGAGGGCGGGGTTGGAAAATTGTCAGGCTGGCTGGACAAAAGCAGGTGCTTGGAGAGCGGGGCAGGCACCCCCAATCTTCCCTTCTTAGGCCTCGTCTCCCAGTGTGCCTCAAAGCCCCAAGTCTGTCATCTTCATTCTCAGCCACCACGAAGTCTGCCCTCCCCCATGCCCTGCAAGGTCCCAGCCTCACAGACAGAGCAGACGTGACTTTGAAGCAGGAGGAACCTGTATTGGCTTTATAGCAGGACTTTGCCAACCACGTCCACTTCCTGCCCACCAACCCCATTCCCAGCCACATCCTACCAAGCACACATACCGCACGGAGAGGGAGAGTCATACACACCCCTATGCCCTCCCAAAGAGACCCAACAAATGGCCACATCTCAGTGCCGGGTGAGTGAATCGCTGTACAAACAGCTCCTATGCCCCACCTCAGATGTGGCTGCATCCCAG
>NW_020708685.1:0-1209 GCF_002925995.2 Terrapene triunguis
TGGATGGGGATCTCCTGGCAGCGTCTGGAGCCCGGGTCGCACTTGTAGACTTTGCCTGTTTCATTCACGTTTCCTGTCTGCAGCGGGGCCCCGATGATCAGCCTGTGGGGAAAAAGTATGGGGGGCTCAGGGGATGCCCCACACACCCAGGGGACTGAGGCCCAGGGGAGGCAGCACAGCCAGACATGCCCCTCAGCGTTGGGCACAAGTCATGTGGGGTTCCATGTCCGGCCCTTACCCCCCGCCGCTGGCATTCCCGAACTGCAACATGCTCTGCCCAAACCCCTCTGCTGCCTCCTGGAAGGTGATGGGTCCCTCCACGTCCACGCTGAATCCATGGCTTGGTGCCAGCACTGCAGGGGTTAAACAGTCTCCAGTTAGAGCTTCCCCTATGAAGACCAGGCCAGTGGTTGGGGCTTTCTGGCTATGGGACTGAATTCCAGCCTGCTACTCTAACCCACCAAATCCCACTCCTCTCCCAAAGTCAGGGATAGATCCCAGGCGTCCTGACTCCCAGCTCCTCACCACCTGCTCCCGGCTGTCTAGCTCTCCAGGGCTCTCCAGGGCTCCTTTATATAAATCATTCCCTGCATTCATTTGCATAGCGCCAGACACTCTCAGATTTGCAGGAGGAGCAAATGTGAGGCAAGGTGGGGTGTAGAATTGTGGGGCTGGTGAGCGGGGTTGGAAAATTGTGGGGCTGGTTGGACAAAAGGGGGTGCTCGGAGAGCAGAGACAGGCACCCCCAATCTTCTCTTCTTAGGCCTCGTCTCCAGTGTGCCTCAAACTCCCCAGTCCCAGCCCCAAGTCTGTCATCCTTATTCTCAACCACCACAAAGTCTGCCCTCCCCCATGCCCTGTGAGGTCCCAGCCTCACAGACAGAGCAGAAATGACTTTGAAGCAGAGGAACCTGTGGTGGCTTTATAGCAGGACTGTGCCAACCACGTCCACTTCCTGCCCACCAACCCCATTCCCGGCCCACATCCTACCAAGCACACATGCCGCACAGAGAGGGAGAGTCATACACACCCCCATGCCCTCCCAAAGAGACGCAACAAATGGCCACATCTCAGTGCTGGGTGAGCGAATCGCTGTGCAAACAGCTCCTATGACTCACCCCAGAAGTGGCTGCATCCCAGCACCAAATAACTTCAGGGATTACATGCCAGCAAAATATGGATTTCATGTGCATTGTAACATGTTTTGAT
>NW_020708686.1:0-2787 GCF_002925995.2 Terrapene triunguis
CCCCTACTCTGGATGGGGATCTCCTGGCAGCGTCTGGAGCCCGGGTCACACTTGTAGACTTTGCCTGTTTCATTCACATTTCCTGTCTGCAGCGGGGCCCCGATGATCAGCCTGTGGGGAAAAAGTATGGGGGGCTCAGGGGATACCCCACACTGCCAGGGGACTGAGGCCCAGGGGAGGCAGCCCAGCCAGACATGCCCCTCACCGTTGGGCACAACTCATGTGGGGTCCCATGTTCGGCCCTTACCCCCCGCCGCTGGCATTCCCGAACTGCAACATGCTCTGCCCAAACCCCTCAGCTGCCTCCTGGAAGGTGATGGGTCCCTCCACGTCCACACTGAATCCACGGCTTGGTGCCAGCACTGCAGGGTTAAACAGTCTCCAGTTAGAACTTCCCCTATGAAGACCATGCCAGTGGCTGGGGCTTTCTGGCTATGGGATTGAATTCTAGCCCTTTTACGTAGGGACTGTCCAGTTTGGCCCATGTACATGAGAAATGGACATAAATCAGATATTAGGAATGGCAATATACAAAAACCTGTAGGAGAAAACTTCAATCTCCCTGGACACACAATAGCAGATTTAAAGGTAGCCATCCTGCAGCAAAAAAAAAACAACAAAACTTCAGGACCAGACTTCAAAGAGAAACTGCTGAGCTTCAGTTCATTTGCAAATTTGACACCATCAGCTCAGGATTAAACAAAGACTGTGAATGGTTAGCCAACTACAAAAGCAGTTTCTCCTCCCTTGGTGTTCACACCTCAACTGCTAGAAGAGGGCCGCATCCTCCCTGATTGAACTAACCTTGTTATCTCCAGACTGATTCTTGCCTGCATATTTATACCTGCCTCTGGAAATTTCCACTACATGCATCTGACGAAGTGAGTATTCACCCACGAAAGCTTATGCTCCAATACGTCTGTTAGTCTATAAGGTGCCACAGGACTCTTTGTTGCTTTTTGCAGATCCAGACTAACACAGCTACCCCTCTGATACTTGACAGTGATGAAGAATTCACCACAACTCTTGGCAAACTGTTCCAATGATGAATTACACTTGCTGTTAAAAATGTCGGCTTTATTTGCAGTCACAGGCCATGTCTACACTACCACTTATGTCGGCAAAACTTATGTTGCTCAGGGGTGTGAAAAAACCACACCCCTGAGCGACACAAGTTTAACCGCCATCAGTGGTAATGTGCAGAAAGAGATGGCGGCAGAAGAGTTTCTCCCACCGACATAGCTACCGCCGCTCATTGAGATTGTTCAATTATGTTGACCGAAGCGCTCTTGCCCGTTAGCATAGAGGGGCTACACGAGTGATCTTACATTGGCACGGCTGCATCGGTACAGCTGTGCTGCTGTAAGATCGCTACTGTAGACATGGCCTTAGATTGTCTAGTGTCAACTTTCAGCCATTTGATCATGTTAGACATTTATCTGCTAGATTAAAGAGACCAATGTTAAATATTTGTCCTCCTCATAGCTACTCAGATTGGGATTAAGTCAGACCTTAACCTTCCCTTAACTAGACTGAGCTCCTGGAGTCTATCACTATGAGGCAGGTTTTCCAATCCTTTCATTAGTCTCCTGGCACTTCTCTGACCCCTCTCCAATTTATCGACATCCTTTGTGAATTGTGGGCACCTGAACTGGACTCACTATTCCAGCAGCAGTCACACCAAGGCCGTATACAGAAGGAAAATAACCGCTCTGCTCCTACTCGAGGGTCCCCTGTTCACGCATACAGAGATCGCAATAGCCCTTTTGGTCACAGCATCGCATTGGTCAGTTTGTGTCACAGGAGCCAGAGCTGAGATTCTCCAAACTCATGTCACACACAAAACACCAAACTGCCAGTGGCTGGTTACACTGAACCCCAACCACACAGGGTATCTAACTCCCCTGATGCAAAGCTCGCTGCATGGGACTGACTGGGAGAAGGGAGTGAGTGGGGAAACCCCTCCTCGACTGGCTGTCTTTCCCCACATCCCTCACCTCCTGGAGAAATGCTTCTGCAGGAGGCAAGTAAGGCCACGAGGAATTGTGGGAGAGAAGTAGGGAGTGTAATAATCTCTCAGGGTGGCTCTGCTCTTCTCCCCCTTCCCCCAGCCTGCTCCATTCCTGTAAGCCTGGACCTGGGAAGCAGAGTCCCGTGCTTGGAGCTGCCCCCTTTAGGCTTGGAGGTGGTAAAGAGCCTCCAGATTTGCAGGAGGAGCAAATGTGGGGCAAGGTGGGGTGCAGAATTGTGAGGCTGGTGGGCGGGGTTGGAAAATTGTGGGGCTGGCTGAACAAAAGGGATGCTGGGAGACCGGGGGCAGGCACCCCCAATTTCCCCTTCTTAGGTCTTGTCTCCCAGTGTGCCTCAAAGCCCCAAGTCTGTCATCCTTATTCTCAGCCACCACGAAGTCTGCCCTCCCCCATGCCCTGCGAGGTCCCAGCCTCACAGACAGAGCAGACGTGACTTTGAAGCAGAGGAACCTGTGGTGGCTTTATAGCAGGACCGTGCCAACCCCGTCCACTTCTTGCCCACCAACCCCATCCCCAGTCCACATCCTACCAAGCACACATGCTGCATGGAGAGGGAGAGTCATACACACCCCTATGCCCTCCCAAAGAGACCCAACAAATGCCCACATCTCAGTGCCGGGTAAGCGAATCGCTGTACAAACAGCTCCTATGCCCCACCCCAGAAGTGCCTGCATCCCAGTGCCAAATAACTTCACCGATTCCATGCCAGTAAAATATGGATTTCATGTGCATTGTAACATGTTTTGATGTGGTATTT
>NW_020708687.1:0-1734 GCF_002925995.2 Terrapene triunguis
GGCAGGACCTTTGCAGCTCCACTCTGGCCGAAGGGTGCTGCACAAGCTGGGTGGGGAAGGCAGCTGACAGTGAGGGAACATGCTGGTGCATGGGGCGCAAACGTGGCTGGGAATGCAGCGCCCTTCCCCCTCTGGCACCCGGCTCACGTTGCCCACACACCCGGGCACAACCACAGTGTAACAGAGGGGACACTGCTAAGCACTCTCCTGCCACGGGCAGTCGCTGCTTCCCAGCCTCCGCGACTCAGGGCTACACACTGACTGCCAATGAGCTCACAGCCTCTGCTTGTGACATCACTCCATCTCCGCAGCAACAAGCTGTGATGTCACAAAGAGGCGAGCCTGACCTCAGCTGGGGTGGAGGAGGGATTTGGAAGAGGGAAGGATCCCAGGGGCACTCCAGGAAGAGCACCCACAGCAGTCAGAGCACCGACCTCTTCCACCAAGCCAGCTCCAGCGCCATGCAGGGCAAAGTCTAGTTCTAGTGCAGAGGAAGGGCAGGGCTCTGGGCCCCTTTGCACGTGAGCGTGAGGCCCCGCCAGGGCCCCTTTGCATGTGAGCATGACGCCCCGCCAGGGCCCCTTTGCACACGAGCGTGACGCCCTGCCAGGGACCCTTAGCACACAAGTGTGACGCCCCACCAGGGCCCTGTGCCCCTTTGCACACCCTGGCAGCCGGCAGCAGTGAGGCCTGAACCCAGACTCTTGCACTCAGGGGCTGCAGCTGACAGTGCAGTGTCTGTGGGTGATGGGGGGTGAGACCACACTATTGGCGGGGGGGTCACAAGCAGTCCAGCGCCTGCCCTAGGAGCTCCCCACGTGGGAACCAGCAGGGGAGGGGAGCAGGGATGGGCGCGATGGCCAGTGGTAGCCAGCCCAGAGCTCTCAGTAGCCAAGGGCCTGACCCTGCTGTCTGGGAATCGAGGGTGACTCTCAGCTCATGGAGCGGCTCAGCAGTACCCAGCAGAGCAGAGCTGGGCCTGTCTGTACAACCCCGGGTTACAGCTCAGAGACCCTGGCCCTGGCCCCCCCACGGCCTCAGGCTGGGGAGCACAGCGGGCACTCGGTGCACTGGCGGAAGGGCCAAATCCCAGCAGGATGCTGCCCCTGAGCAAGAGGCAATTCCTCCTGCCCCCCATTGGGTGCTGGGACCCTCTGCAGCCCTGACCTGCCCTCCCTCCCCCCCCCGTCCATAGAGTCCCTGCCCCGGGCCCATCGCGGCCATAAGCACCTGCAGCGGGCCCTGGGGTACCCGGGCATCCGGCTGGGGGGTACCACAGCCTGGCGGGTGGGAGTGACTGAGTCATGCCCAGCCCCCACCTGTACCCAGAATCCCCCTGAATCCGGAGGGGGGGCTGGGCCCATCAGACAAGAAAATAAAGGAGCGTGAAGTGCGGCTTTTCCCATTAATTTGCTGCACGTTGCCATGGCGACCCCGGTCGAGGGACGCGCTCGGCACAATCTGTCGTTATTTCCCCATTAATAGCGTCAGGGTGGCACCAGGCCTGTGGGTGAGTGAGGGCAGGTTGGGGGGGCACCCCACCCCTCACAGGAGATTCTGGGGCAGACAGAGACCCCTCCAGCCAAGCGCCCCTGGGGGTATTGCTTTGCTGAGGAACCTTGGGCAGGTTAAGGAGACAAAGGACCATGGGAAACCCACCGAGCTCTGCCAGTGCCCCTCAATCCCAACCCGCAGCCCTCGATAGCCCAGCCATGGGCTCCCCCCATCCCCGAA
>NW_020708688.1:0-1686 GCF_002925995.2 Terrapene triunguis
GGCAGGACCTTTGCAGCTCCACTCTGGCCGAAGGGTGCTGCACAAGCCGGGTGGGGAAGGCAGCTGACAGTGAGGGAACATGCTGGTGCATGGGGCGCAAACGTGGCTGGGGATGCAGCGCCCTTCCCCCTCTGGCACCCGGCTCACGTTGCCCACACACCCGGGCACAGCCACAGTGTAACAGAGGGGACACTGCTAAGCACTCTCCTGCCACGGGCAGTCGCTGCTTCCCAGCCTCCGCGACTCAGGGCTACACACTGACTGCCAATGAGCTCACAGCCTCTGCTTGTGACATCACTCCATCTCCGCAGCAACAAGCTGTGATGTCACAAAGAGGCGAGCCTGACCTCAGCTGGGGTGGAGGAGGGATTTGGAAGAGGGAAGGATCCCAGGGGCACTCCAGGAAGAGCACCCACAGCAGTCAGAGCACCGACCTCTTCCACCAAGCCAGCACCAGCGCCATGCAGGGCAAAGTCTAGTTCTAGTGCAGAGGAAGGGCAGGGCTCTGGGCCCCTTTGCACGTGAGCGTGAGGCCCCGCCAGGGCCCCTTTGCACGCGAGCGTGACGCCCTGCCAGGGACCCTTAGCACACAAGTGTGACGCCCCACCAGGGCCCTGTGCCCCTTTGCACACCCTGGCAGCCGGCAGCAGTGAGGCCTGAACCCAGACTCTTGCACTCAGGGGCTGCAGCTGACAGTGCAGTGTCTGTGGGTGATGGGGGGTGAGACCACACTATTGGGGGGGTCACAAGCAGTCCAGCGCCTGCCCTAGGAGCTCCCCACGTGGGAACCAGCAGGGGAGGGGAGCAGGGATGGGCGCGATGGCCAGTGGTAGCCAGCCCAGGGCTCTCAGTAGCCAAGGGCCTGACCCTGCTGTCTGGGAATCGAGGGTGACTCTCAGCTCATGGAGCGGCTCAGCAGTACCCAGCAGAGCAGAGCTGGGCCTGTCTGTACAACCCCGGGTTACAGCTCAGAGACCCTGGCCCTGGCCCCCCCTCGGCCTCAGGCTGGGGAGCGCAGCGGGCGCTCGGTGCGCTGGCGGAAGGGCCAAATCCCAGCAGGACGCTGCCCCTGAGCAAGAGGCAATTCCTCCTGCCCCCCATTGGGTGCTGGGAGCCTCTGCAGCCATGACCTGCCTCCCCCCCCCCCCCCCCCGTCCATAGAGTCCCTGCCCCGGGCCCATCGCGGCCATAAGCACCTGCAGCGGGCCCTGGGGTACCCGGGCATCCAGCTGGGGGGTACCACAGCCTGGCGGGTGGGAGTGACTGAGTCATGCCCAGCCCCCACCTGTACCCAGAATCCCCCTGAATCCGGAGGGGGGGCTGGGCCCATCAGACAAGAAAATAAAGGAGCGTGAAGTGCGGCTTTTCCCATTAATTTGCTGCACGTTGCCATGGCGACCCCGGTCGAGGGACGCGCTCGGCACAATCTGTCGTTATTTCCCCATTAATAGCATCAGGGTGGCACCAGGCCTGTGGGTGAGTGAGGGCAGGTCGGGGGGGCAGCCCACCCCTCACAGGAGATTCTGGGGCAGACAGAGACCCCCCCAGCCAAGCGCCCCTGGGGGTATTGCTTTGCTGAGGAACCTTGGGCAGGTTAAGGAGACAAAGGACCATGGGAAATGGGAGAGGAGGTGCCCCCCATCCCTGAAACCCACCGAGCTCTGCCAGTGCCCCTCAATCCCGACC
>NW_020708689.1:0-1011 GCF_002925995.2 Terrapene triunguis
CTTTCACTGCTGCCTGTAGCTACACATACCCTACACTGCAAGTGTAGACTAGGCCTAAGAGGACAGGTGTTACCCAGGATGGTCCAGATTTTGCTCTCAGTTGCACTGGTGTAAGTCATGGATGAGGTCAGTGGGGTTCCTCTGCATTTTCACCACCATAAGGTCAGAGGGAGTCTAGTTCTAGACATTCGTAGATGGTAAGTTGCCAACCCTCCTGGACTGGCCAGGAGTCTCTCGGAATCAGCCTCAATCTCCTGGTGACTATTAAAGGCAACCCGGGAGATTTTAATAGGTCAAAGTCCAGTGTGTGATGCAGCAGGACTAAGGCAGGCTCCCTACATGCCCTGGCTCCGCATGGCTCCCGGAAGCGGCTGGCATGTTCGGCTCCTAAGTGCAGGGGTGGCCAGGGGGTCTTTGCGCGCTGCCCCCTCCCTGAGCACCGACTCCACAGCTCCCATTGGCTGGGAACCATGGCCAATGGGAGCCGCGGGGGTGGTGCCTGAAGGCAGGGATAGCGCACAGAGCCACCTGGCCGCCCTGAACCTAGGAGCCAGACATGCCGGCTGCTTCTGGGAGCCGCCCGAGGTAAGTGCCGCCCAGCTGGAGCCTGGACCCCGCACCCACTCCCACACTCCAACCTTGGCCTGCAGAGACTGCCCTCACTGGGGGGGTGTGACGGGTTGGATCACAGAAACCCCCTTGGGAGCTGCCACCCGATGTGCCAAGACTACCCCTGCTTCTGTTTTCCCTGCCAGCTCAGGACTCCAGACCCCTGTCTTGCTGAGCGAGACACTCCAGTCTGGCTCCAACACAGACTCAGGGTCTGAATCACTTGTCCCAAAGCTACAAGTTTACCCAAAAACAGCTCACAGGAGTGTGCTTGTCTTTAGCACTCAGATGCCCAACTCCCAATGGGGTCTAAACCCAGATAAATCCGTTTTACCCTGCATAAAGTTTATGCAGGGCAAACTCATAAATTGTTCGCCCTCTATAACACTGATAGAGAGATAT
>NW_020708690.1:0-2015 GCF_002925995.2 Terrapene triunguis
CTCTATGGCTCCTATGCTGAGGAGGTGGTTTATCTCCTGATGTAGAATGCTCTTGTGAGAAGGGTCACTGAAGAGGGACAGGGAAGGGTGTTTGGGAGGGAGGAGAAATGGATGGAGCTTCCATCTTGGATGATCTCCAACACCCATTTCTTGAAGTTGATCTGTTCCCAGGTGCTGCGGAATAAGGTGAGACGATCTCTGAAGGGATGGGTGAGGTTTTCCAGCATGAAACGGGGCAAGTGTTCTACAGGCACCTTGATCAACCCTTCAAAACTGTCTCTGAGATGGAGGGCTGAGAGGAAGTTTGCTGAGATACCGATGACTTTCATCTGCAGAACCTGGGCTTCTTCCTCTGAGGGTCTTACGATCTCTGTGGATATTGAGATGGATACGGGATGAGTATTGAGATGAGCATTGTGAGTGAGGCTTGAATGCTAGCTGAGGGTTGTACTTGCTTTTGTATCCAGGTGTATAAGAACATAAGAATGGCCATACTGGGTCAGATCAAGGGTCCATCTAGACCAGTACCCTGTCTTCCAACAGTGGCCAATGCCAGGTTCCCCAGAGGGAATGAACAGAACGGGTAATGATCAAGTGATCCATCCCCTGTTGCCCACCCTGCCCATCCTGGCTAATAGCCATTGATGGACCTATCCTCCATGAATTTATCTAAACAAGACATAAAAAATAAGCACCTTGTGCCAGATCCCACACAGAAGGTTCCTGGGTTTGACCTTCCACAGTCATCTTGGTCAACTCTGAACTGAATCCAAACCAACCATGGCAGATGCGGACATCTATTGCACAAATGGAAAATCAAGGACTCCCCAGTGTGTGAGTGTGTTTCCTCACAACAGACCATTGAACATATCACTACCTACTGCCCAATTTATAAATATGAAGGAGGCATTATTGCAATAAATTCTACTACTCCTGATGTAGCTATTTCACTCGATCAACTTCAGGTGAAATTGTAGTTGCTGCTCTACACCAGCCATACAAAAGAAGACGACGACAACGACTCCAAATTCCGCTGAAAGAACCAGGAGTCTGACGCACAACAAATGCCCCAGATTCAAAGGCACTGCGTACTTCTTCAGGGAGATTTAACATATGAAGAATGTAGATTGGTATCCACATGGCATAGCTGGGCCGGTCTGCAGTAAAAGAACATGGCAGCATGGTATGCTGTGTGTGAATGTAGGTGAAGTTTCCAATCATCCTCTCACTCTGCACAGACATTTAGAAGTAGTATCTGCATAACCTGGAGAAAACAATCCCAGAATTTGAATGTAGAAGGCTTGGCCTACCCCCTTATCTGACATTCCTCCAGTAGCGGTAGCATATGCTGAGTCACAGCATCATCTCTTTAACAACATGTTGAAAGGACTCAGTATCTTCAGACTCAAACACCTTTTGAGCGTCAGCCAACATTTGCCAGACAAATGCTGGAACTACAGGAGTCCCTCTTCCTTGCTCACACCATTGAACAAATGAATCAAGTTCCAGAGCACTCAGGGCCTCCAATGCTAGAAGTAAGGCACATAGAGCATGACTGAATTGCTAACTAGCAATCATTTGACCTGCAGTACACACTGCATATACATCAGAATCAACAAGAAGGTCTCGCAATCCTGTTTTTCCCCCAAATTTCCCAATACATGCAGTAAAGCAGCACGGGGCGTGAAAACCAACCAGAAAAATCACATTGGTATTAAGTTCATTTGGGAGAGTGACTTCCTCCTCAACTTCAGCCTCTGGTTCCTTGCCTGTTCGGGGGTTTCAGAGCCCCTCGAGGCAGAGGCTGAAGGAGGGTACTTCCTTGGCTGTTGGTAGGCCACACTGGCAGTGATGGAGACCTGCTGCCTTTGGGCCTGCCAGGGGTCCCAGTGTGGCCATTATGATGGGAAGGGGCCTGATGGTTGGTACCATGGTTGCCCAACCAGGGAGGCTGTGGGTCAGAGGGGTGGTATGCCTGGTGTCCAAAGCGAAACTGGGCTCCTTACGGCAGCGAG
>NW_020708691.1:0-2985 GCF_002925995.2 Terrapene triunguis
CTCTATGGCTCCTATGCTGAGGAGGTGGTTTATCTCCTGATGTAGAACGCTCTTGTGAGAAGGGTCACTGAAGAGGGACAGGGAAGGGTGTTTGGGAGGGAGGAGAAATGGATGGAGCTTCCATCTTGGATGATCTCCAACACCCATTTCTTGAAGTTGATCTGCATCATAACAACCCTAACTCAGTTGTTATGATGTTACAGGTGCTGCGGAATAAGGTGAGACGATCTCTGAAGGGATGGGTGAGGTTTTCCAGCATGAAACGGGGCAAGTGTTCTACAGGCACCTTGATCAACCCTTCAAAACTGTCTCTGAGATGGAGGGCTGAGAGGAAGTTTGCTGAGATACCGATGACTTTCGTCTGCAGAACCTGGGCTTCTTCCTCTGAGGGTCTTATGATCTCTGTGGATATTGAGATGGATACGGGATGAGTATTGAGATGAGCATTGTGAGTGAGGCTTGAATGCTAGCTGAGGGTTGTACTTGCTTTTGTATCCAGGTGTATAAGAACATAAGAATGGCCATACTGGGTCAGATCAAGGGTCCATCTAGACCAGTACCCTGTCTTCCAACAGTGGCCAATGCCAGGTGCCCCAGAGGGAATGAACAGAACAGGTAATGATCAAGTGATCCATCCCCTGTTGCCCACCCCTGCCCATCCTGGCTAATAGCCATTGATGGACCTATCCTCCATGAATTTATCTAAACAAGACATAAAAAATAAGCACCTTGTGCCAGATCCCACACAGAAGGTTCCTGGGTTTGACCTTCCACAGTCATCTTGGTCAACTCTGAACTGAATCCAAACCAACCATGGCAGATGCGGACATCTATTGCACAAATGGAAAATCAAGGACTCCCCAGTGTGTGAGTGTGTTTCCTCACAACAGACCATTGAACATATCACTACCTACTGCCCAATTTATAAATATGAAGAAGGCATTATTGCAATAAATTCTGCTACTCCTGATGTAGCTATTTCACTCGATCAACTTCAGGTGAAATTGTAGTTGCTGCTCTACACCAGCCATACAAAAGAAGACGACGACAACGACTCCAAATTCCGCTGAAAGAACCAGGAGTCTGACGCACAACAAATGCCCCAGATTCAAAGGCACTGCGTACTTCTTCAGGGAGATTTAACATATGAAGAATGTAGATTGGTATCCACCTGGCATAGTTGGGCCGGTCTGCAGTAAAAGAACATGGCAGCATGGTATGCTGTGTGTGAATGTAGGTGAAGTTTCCAATCATCTTCTCACTCTGCACAGACATTTAGAAGTAGTATCTGCATAACCCGGAGAAAACAATACCAGAATTTGAATGTAGAAGGCTTGGCCTACCCCCTTATCTGACATTCCTCCAGTAGCGGTAGCATATGCTGAGTCACAGCATCATCTCTTTAACAACATGTTGAAAGGACTCAGTATCTTCAGACTCAAACACCTTTTGAGCGTCAGCCAACATTTGCCAGACAAATGCTGGAACTACAGGAGTCCCTCCTCTTCCTTGCTCACACCATTGAACAAATGAATAAAGTTCCAGAGCACTCAGGGCCTCCAATGCTAGAAGTAAGGCACATAGAGCATGATTGAATTGCTAACTAGCAATCATTTGACCTGCAGTACACACTGCATATACATCAGAATCAACAAGAAGGTCTCGCAATCCTGTTTTTCCCCAAAATTTCCCAATACATGCAGTAAAGCAGCACGGGGCGTGAAAACCAACCAGAAAAATCACATTGGTATTAAGTTCATTTGGGAGAGTCCATTTCACTTGCTGAGCAACAGCCTTCAGCTGCTGATCCATGATCTGAATGGCATGCTGCTGTCATTTCCTTACATTTCAGCATTGTGGTATAGATTGTGGCCATGTCAGCTGGTTTGGCATCCACAATAGGTATATATGAAACTACTGTGTAGATGCTCTTTGTTGCAAGCTTGCAAGATGCTGTGGGGGAGGTGGGCGTTATCAAGGTCTTGATGGATAGGAAAACATCTGTTTTCTTGGATTCGCTGAGCTTTGTGGAATGTCACAGCAGTTTGGCGTATCAGTGGGGGAGTGATGTTAGACAGAACGGGTAGCCATGGCATTGGAGTTGACTTAAGGATTCCCGTGATGCACCGCATCACTGTATTCAGCTGGGTATCCACAAGGGATCCTGAGGGATCGAAGAGTGGCCTTCGAATCTTTTAACCTGTGGAGGGAGGCATCAGTCTTTTCAGCAAATAATTTTGTCCCCTCAAAGGGGAGGTCCTCCACCGTCATTTGAACCTCCTTGGGGAAGCTGGAGAGATGAAGCCCGTCTCATCACAATGGCAGTCAAAATAGAATGTACTGTCCTGTCAGCTGCATCAAGTGCAAACTAGAGAGACTTTGTGCCATCAGCTGGCCATCGTGAACCAAGGTTTTAAATTGGTCCTTGTGAGAATCGGGGAGCTGTTCAATAAAAGAAATAAGCTTCACATGGTTCATATTTAGGAATAGGCCTTCCTGCTAAACAGGTCCAGGCACTGCATTTCTTGTTCCAGTCATAAGATTTAGACTTAAAGTGGTGTTGGTGGCCTTTGCAGTTAACTGCGTCCATAATAACTGAACTGGGAGGCGGGTGTGAGAACAGGAATTCCGTGTCCTTTGCTCGTACATAATATTTCTTGTTCGCCCTCTTACAAGTTGGTGGGACAGATGCGGGGGTCTGCCATATCACCTTGGCGGGGTCCAGTAGACCTTATTAATAGGGAGGGTGACCCTGGAGGAGGTAGAGGATGTCCACCAGTTTGTGGTGCGACTCAGACACCTCTTGTAAAGGTATTTGGAGTGTCTCTGCCACCCTCTGTGCCAAGTCCTTGAACAGTTTAAAGTCATCCACCATAGATGGCGGAGGGAGCATCACCATCTCGTCTGGTGACGATGACGAGAAGTGTGCTGGAGGAGTGACTTCCTCCTCAACTTCAGCCTCTGGTTCCTTGCCTGTTCGGGGGG
>NW_020708692.1:0-2756 GCF_002925995.2 Terrapene triunguis
TCCCCCCCCACCGGGAGCCGTGCGGCAGCTCCCCACCCCAGCTCACCTCTGCTCCGCCTCCTCCCCGAGCACGCAGCCCCTGCTCTAATTCTCCTCCCCTCCCAGGCTTGCAGCGCCAAACACCTTTTAAATTAATTATCACTCAAATCTTTCAGATTTACTGCTTTTCAATAATTTTGCAATTCTATCAGAAAAGCAATCAATTGGCTTGGCAAGATCTATTCCTTTTTTTTTTATAAATATATACTAATTTCTCATTAGTGGAGAATAATGAAACCATGAGTTATCTTAATATTTGCTCCATTATTGTACATGTGACAGAAGTTAGTCTTATCGGGGTGGTACCTGCCAAAATAATTTCTCTCTCTTCCTTTGATGACTGGTGCTACTTTTTCTTTCCCTCTAATCTTACAGTACTTTAGAAAACATGGCTGCCAGTGGTAAGTAAGCTGATTTGCTAACTCCATTAACAGTTTTGTGACACAGCCATTATCTGCCCTGTATCAGTAGCTTATCTGTACTGCCTTCCTTGCTTTGAAAGCTGCTTATCATTATCACTGAAGACTGATTTTAAAAAGGAGTTCACACTATCTCAGCCTTTTTTGAGTCAAATTTAATCTCCACTTGTATTTATTAATAGGCCTACTTTCTCTAGCACTTCTTCCTGCCCCAACCCCCAGCTATATTAAAACCCTTGTTATTCCCCATAACCCAATGGACCAAAATAACTCATTTTGTTTTTTGCTGCCCTTGTCTTTTCCCTACAAGCATTAGCTGACTGTATTCTTCTTTAGTTACCTCGTCCCCTTTTCCAGGTTTAACCTAATAGATTTTACAGTCCCTTGTGAGGTCTGGAATGGCTGACTTCTCAGAATGAGTCAAGATTTTAAAAATCCTGTGGAAGCCCCTTCTTTACCCTCCAAAAAGCTGATTTTTAGAGGACATTAAACTACAGGCCTGAGTTCCTATTTTCTAAGCCTAACACAGCCCCCGAAGGCTTACAATATCTGAGTCACAGCTGGAGCTGTGGTTACTATACAGTTTAAATATCCGCCACTTCACAGTGCAATTTGTTTTAAAAATCAAACCAGACACCGTGTCATAAACAAGTGCTAATTAAGTACCCAGCAGGTACAGTGATCCTTGTGCAAGAAAGGTTCTTAAATATCTGCATCTCCACTTCGATTAAAAAAAGGATAACTATACCACAGTGGGATCATTATAAAATGAAAACCTCTATGGTACATGAAAGGCAAATCTGATTGTTGCCACACCTGTATATCTTATCACATGAGAAGTGCATTGAAAAAAAGAACGTGCTTGTATCAGCATGGAATCTATATGTGCTAATTATTTAACACAGCAGAATGAGATTTTACCGGGTTTGATTAAATAATATTTAAAAAAGAATTTAATAGAAAGAGGAGAGGGCAGCCTCTATAGCATCTCCACCCCATGCAATTCAAATCAAGAAGGCTGGATATTGAACCCACATCTCCTTCATGACACTACAGAGCAAATGCTGGGCTGGTTAACTTTTAATTCCTTTTAAGTTGTATCTTAAGAAATATTTCGGTGCAGTAATTTGTTGTACCACCTCATCTGGTGAACAGGAAAACTGACTTTCTGAAAATTTCCTCAGAATTACAAGGTCCACATATCCCTTAATGAACGGACTCTCAGTCTGCATGGCAGAATTAGACCTGTCCATCACTGATAGGAAAGGGCATGCCCAAGTGCACTGAAGAGCCCTCCAGTTGAGACCACTTCCAGCACAGAATGATAACCCCTGTGGACTGGGATTTAATGAGTTTATATGTACTGAACTCCTACTGTAAAGCATAACATTACGACCCCATTTGAATGACCCAAACAGGACTTCTTATTCTAGTGGCCAAAGAAATACTCCAAACAAGAGAGAGTTCAATCTGTGGACCTTGTAACTCAGAGAAAGGATTATTTCACAGCAGGGCTTTGGAGCTGTGCTCCGGCTCCGCTCCAGCTCCAGGCAAAAACCTGCAGCTCTACTGCTCTGGAGCTGCTCCGGGCTCCACTCCAAAGCTCTGTTTCACAGAATCATAGACATATAGGGCTGGAAGAACTTAAGAGGTCCTCTAGTCCAGCCCTCTGTGCTGAGGCAGGACCAAGCAAATCTAGACCACTCTTGGTCCAACCTCCAGCGGTGGGGATTCCACAACCTCTCTTGGAAGATTAATCTAGAGCTTAACTGCCCTTATAGTTAGAAAGTTTTTCCTGATATCTAATTTAAATCTCCCTTGCTGCAGATTAAGCCGATTACTTCTTGGACTACCTTCAGCGCTTTGTACCACTTGTCTCTGGATGGAGCTCTTATCAACAGGTCATTAAGGAATGGACAAAGGTAAATCTCTTCCAACATAAGAGCAGCTACCAAGACAACTAATACCTTCATACATACCTCGGGTGCTGTGGTGTGGCCAGATGGTAATGAACTATATTGGAAGTGTTGGACTCCAACGGTGAAAAATGGATAAGTTTGCAGTGAGACAGATGAATGGCGATGTGGAGGTTGGATCTTTCAAATCTATTGACAACAGACTGTCACTATTATGGACTAACATTTCCTTTTGAATCTGGACTTTTTCAGGAACCTGTTGAGATGTTTCCGGTCAAGCACTGCCCTGCTGCTCCCTGATTTCTTCTTGACCAGGCACAGAATGGAGTACAAGGTTTGTCCCTTTTCTGGGCTGCAACTCATTCTGTTGCTCTAATCTACA
>NW_020708693.1:0-3071 GCF_002925995.2 Terrapene triunguis
TTTGTCCCTTTTCTGGGCTGCAACTCATTCTGTTGCTCTAATCTACAGGAAATGAAGGATTGCGGGCTGCATTTCCCCATTCTTGAGGGTTCCTGGGAACGGGAGGAGGGGAGTTAAGTATATCCAATGCAGAACCTCTCAGGACAAATTCCAGAACCCACTTGCCATAGATAATTTGAAGCTTAATTATCCACAAACTGAAATAGACCACGCACTATGTGCTACTCCATCCCAGTTTGCTTTGGCTGAGAATCATGAGTTTTGGTAGGAAGGACCAGATGGTCTTGTGGATGCATCATTCTTGGATTGGCCAACTCTGTTTCTAGACCACTTTCTCCAAAATAGCTGGGATTGTCTCATCTGCTAAACTTGATGGTCTGGAAGCCTCAAAAGGATTCCTATTTAGAATTCAAGTACTTATATTCCCTGGGATAAAAAGGCAGCCTTCAAGTTTCTCCTGAGTGTGGTGCCCATCCTCCTGTTTGTGGGGTTCTTAGATCCTAATTCGCAGTTTCCTTAAGTAGGTATGTCAGCTTGGCACCAATCTTAGAAATAGAAACAAAATCTGATTTAAACATTGTAACACTGACAGTTCTTAGCCACCTTGCTTAGTCTCGCAGGTTCTCGGGCGATCCCTATTCTTCCTCAATCACATCTGTCAAGGCCACAAGGTTTGGTTCTGAATCCTGAGAGAATACTTTTGAGTTGTGTCACTGCTGTTCTGAGCTGGTTCCTCCTCTTCATCTTTCACAGACTTTTCTCAAGGGGTAGAGCTAAACTGGAAACTGCCCTGGATTCGAAGAAGTCTAACTGGAAAAGTTTTTCCTGTTTTTCCTCCTCCTGGGGTTCCTGTTCCGAATCTAAAAGTTATCCCTCCTCCTACGAGAACACCAAGAACTCCTGGGCTGGCAAGATCTGGATTTGTGCTTCATTCTCTTAGACCTGCCCCTTTCTGGAGAATCGGCGTCAGAAGGCTGTGAAACAGATGCAGATAATGGATTCCTTTGCCTGCACCTGCCACAGAATATGCAGAGATCCCCATCCAGGATCTCCACAAGTAGAGTGATTCCGAGAACACACATACCTGCTTTCCCCTTCTTCTTCCCTTCTCCATGCTGCGCTCGCAGGAGCGAGTGGTGATAGAGGGCATACCTAGTGTCTCAGGAGTAAAGAGAAACCAGACCCTTAAATTCGCAATGTGAGGGAAGACCAGAAACAGTTACAGAAAGCAAATTTATAGCCAATCTTTTTTTAAATAATGTTTTTTTGCTCTGCACCAGGCAGTCTGGTAGACCATCCTGAAGCTATGGCAGCAGAACAAACAACTGGCAAGATCTTCAGTGTAGCTGGCCACAGCCCCCTGTATCAGTGACTGACAGATTGAGCGCCCATTGGTTAACGGACCTGTGGAGCTTGTAGACAAAAGAATAAAGGAATTGGTAATACATGTTTTAGAAGTACTTGTCATTGTTTCAGTATCCCCATTTAGTGACTGAGACTGATGTGTCTCAGTGGGGGAGGGATGATATTTTAATGATGTAATACTATACTTCCTAGAAGAATGACAAGTTTCATGAGGCAGATTAGGACTAAGAATAATCAGATCCCATTAAAAACGAACAGTTTCAAACCATTTTTAAAATTAATTTTAATGATAAAATGTGTTACCTTAACAGGTGGTTAGCGAATTGTAAAATTAACCCAAATATGGTTAGAAGCAGACGACTGGATGTTAGGAGATCTGGATTCTCCACTCTTCTCCATTATCAATTTACTTTGTGACCTGAAGCAAATTATTTCACCTTTCTGAGACCCAGTTTCCCCGTCTGCAAGTCAGGGATAATATATACCCACTCCTGTAAAGTGCTTTGAGAGCCTCACAGACGCACTATAAAGTACTGTTGTTTAAGATACAGAACATATCTTAATACAACTCTGAAAATGTCTGATTTTCAATGGTTTCTATGGGGTCCAGAATTTTCTCAGTCCTAATCTGCCTCAGAAGGCTGTCAAGATAACGACTTCATGTTTGACTGCTTATTAATTATATTTTAAACACTTAATATTTAGATGAAGCAATTAGAAACTCTACAGTTTTCCGTTAACTCTTCCGTTTCCCTAGACACACAAATACTACATTCAGCAAGTCTGTATGAGCACCTACAATTCTGCATAAATAAGTGACCTGGTTGAGCATTCTCTGAACAAAATATAGTAGAGAAAAAGGTCGGGTTGGGGAAATACCAGTAGGGTTGCAGCCAGACTGGTTGAATGTAGCTATCCACATACGCCTTGCGGGTAAAATTCCACCATCACACACAGGCAGATTATGGCAGCCATCAGGGCCGGCTCCAGGGTTTTGGCCGCCCCAAGCAGCCAACAAACAAACAAACAAAAAGCCGCGATCGCGATCTGCGGCGGCAATTCGGCGGGAAGTCCTTCGCGCCGAGCGGGAGTGAGGGACCGTCCGCCGAATTGCCGCCGAACAGCTGGACGTGCCACCCTTCTCCGAAGTGGCCGCCCAAAGCACCTGCTTGGTAAGCTGGTGCCTGGAGCCGGCCCTGGCAGCCATTACAAGTGAATAAGGGAATGAGGAAATTGCAAAAGCTGATTCCAGCTTCCTCCCCCTCCCCCCTTTCTCATTTAGGATTAAATTTTTAAGACTACCAAATCAAGCTGCTGAAAACTTTGTTGGTCTTCCAAATGAATATTTTACTGCAAATACAGATGTGCTGTGTACACACACATTTTTAATGAACAAATTAAGATGGTCAACAACGCCACTTGTCAAATGAAAAGAAAGTGGAATTCCTCCACCACTCACATCACTGTAACCAAAGTTTCATCATTTCCAGGTTAACTATAAATGGGCTCCACTGTAATCAGAAATCGGTATTTTTCAATAAAAAGCAGGATGACATAAACCAAACTGCTAACACGGGAACATCTTGGAATAAGAGGTTGCTGTTGGGACCCCATCCAACTGCCAATGGGTATTTGTAACCTGAAGCGTTTTCTGATCACCTTTTCAAACTTGTTCACAATGTGGACCACATCTTAATAGAAATATC
>NW_020708694.1:0-3086 GCF_002925995.2 Terrapene triunguis
TTTGTCCCTTTTCTGGGCTGCAACTCATTCTGTTGCTCTAATCTACAAGAAATGAAGGATTGCGGGCTGCATTTCCCCACTCTTGAGGGTTCCTGGGAATGGGAGGAGGGGAGTTAAGTATATCCAATGCAGAACCTCTCAGGACAAATTCCAGAACCCACTTGCCAGAGATGATTTGAAGCTTAATTATCCACAAACTGAAATAGACCACGCACTATGTGCTACTCCATCCCAGTTTGCTTTGGCTGAGAATCATGAGTTTTGGTAGGAAGGACCAGATGGTCTTGTGGATGCATCATTCTTGGATTGGCCAACTCTGTTTCTAGACCACTTTCTCCAAAATAGCTGGGATTGCCTCATCTGCTAAACTTGATGGTCTGGAAGCCTCAAAAGGATTCCTATTTAGAATTCAAGTACTTATATTCCCTGGGATAAAAAGGCAGCCTTCAAGTTTCTCCTGAGTGTGGTGCCCATCCTCCTGTTTGTGGGGTTCTTAGATCCTAATTCGCAGTTTCCTTAAGTAGGTATGTCAGCTTGGCACCAATCTTAGAAATAGAAACAAAATCTGATTTAAACATTGTAACACTGACAGTTCTTAGCCACCTTGCTTAGTCTCGCAGGTTCTTGGGCGATCCCTATTCTTCCTCAATCACATCTATCAAGGCCACAAGGTTTGGTTCTGAATCCTGAGAGAATACTTTTGAGTTGTGTCACTGCTGTTCTGAGCTGGTTCCTCCTCTTCATCTTTCACAGACTTTTCTCAAGGGGTAGAGCTAAACTGGAAACTGCTCTGGATTCGAAGAAGTCTAACTGGAAAAGTTTTTCCTGCTTTTCCTCCTCCTGGGGTTCCTGTTCCGAATCTAAAAGTTATCCCTCCTCCTACGAGAACACCAAGAACTCCTGGGCCGGCAAGATCTGGATTTGTGCTTCATTCTCTTAGACCTGCCCCTCTCTGGAGAATCGGCGTCAGAAGGCTGTGAAACAGATGCAGATAATGGATTCCTTTGCCTGCACCTGCCACAGAATATGCAGAGATCCCCATCCAGGATCTCCACAAGTAGAGTGATTCCGAGAACACACATACCTGCTTTCCCCTTCTTCTTCCCTTCTCCATGCTGTGCTCGCAGGAGCGAGTGGTGATAGAGGGCATACCTAGTGTCTCAGGAGTAAAGAGAAACCAGACCCTTAAATTCGCAATGTGAGGGAAGACCAGAAACAGTTACAAAAAGCAAATTTATAGCCAATCTTTTTTTAAATAATGTTTTTTTGCTCTGCAGCAGGCAGTCTGGTAGACCATCCTGAAGCTATGGCAGCAGAACAAAACTGGCAAGATCTTCAGTGTAGCTGGCCACAGCCCCCTGTATCAGTGACTGACAGATTGAGAGCCCATTGGTTAACGGGCCTGTGGAGCTTGTAGACGAAAGAATAAAGGAATTGGTAATACATGTTTTAGAAGTACTTGTCATTGTTTCAGTATCCCCATTTAGTGAATGAGACTGATGTGTCTCAGTGGGGGAGGGATGATATTTTAATGATGTAACACTATACTTCCTAGAAGAATGACAAGTTTCATGAGGCAGATTAGGACTAAGAATAATCAGATCCCATTAAAAACGAACAGTTTCAAACCATTTTTAAAATTAATTTTAATGATAAAATGTGTTACCTTAACAGGTGGTTAGCGAATTGTAAAATTAACCCAAATATGGTTAGAAGCAGACGACTGGATGTTAGGAGATCTGGATTTTCCACTCTTCTCCATTATCAATTTACTTTGTGACCTGAAGCAAATTATTTCACCTTTCTGAGACCCAGTTTCCCCGTCTGCAAGTCAGGGATAATATATACCCACTCTTGTAAAGTGCTTTGAGAGCCTCACAGACGCACTATAAAGTACTGTTGTTTAAGATACAGAACATATCTTAATACAACTCTGAAAATGTCTGATTTTCAATGGTTTCTTTGGGGTCCAGAATTTTCTCAGTCCTAATCTGCCTCAGAAGGCTGTCAAGATAACGACTTCATGTTTGACTGCTTATTAATTATATTTTAAACACTTAATATTTAGATGAAGCAATTAGAACCTCTACAGTTTTCCTTTAACTCTTCCGTTTCCCTAGACACACAAATACTACATTCAGCAAGTCTGTATGAGCACCTACAATTCTGTATAAATAAGTGACCTGGTTGAGCATTCTCTGAACAAAATATTGTAGAGAAAAAGGTCGGGCTGGGGAAATACCAGTAGGGTTGCAGCCAAACTGGTTGAATGTAGCTATCCACATACGCCTTGCAGGTAAAATTCCACCATCACACACAGGCATACATTATGGCAGCCATCAGGGCCGGCTCCAGGGTTTTGGCCGCCCCAAGCAGCCAAACAAACAAACAAAAAGCCGCAATCGCGATCTGCAGCGGCAATTCGGCGGGAGGTCCTTCGCTTTGAGTGGGAGTGAGGGACCATCCGCCGAATTGCCGCCGAACAGCTGGACGTGCTGCCCCTCTCCGAAGTGGCCGCCCAAAACACCTGCTTGGTAAGCTGGTGCCTGGAGCCGGCCCTGGCAGCCATTACAAGTGAATAAGGGAATGAGGAAATTGCAAAAGCTGATTCCAGCTTCCTCCCCCTCCCCCCTTTCTCATTTAGGATTAAATTTTTAAGACTACCAAATCAAGCTGCTGAAAACTTTGTTGGTCTTCCAAATGAATATTTTACTGCAAATACAGATGTGCTGTGTACACACACATTTTTAATGAACAAATTAAGATGGTCAACAACGCCACTTGTCAAATGAAAAGCAAGTGGAATTCCTCCACCACTCACATCACTGTAACCAAAGTTTCATCATTTCCAGGTTAACTATAAATGGGCTCCACTGTAATCAGAAATCGGTATTTTTCAATAAAAAGCAGGATGACATAAACCAAACTGCTAACACGGGAACATCTTGGAATAAGAGGTTGCTGTTGGGACCCCATCCAACTGCCAATGGGTATTTGTAACCTGAAGCGTTTTCTGATCACCTTTTCAAACTTGTTCATAATGTGGACCACATCTTAATAGAAATATCAGCTCACACCTCTCTTGC
>NW_020708695.1:0-4388 GCF_002925995.2 Terrapene triunguis
TCTTGTCTCCTTATTGGTCCTTGGGGTCAGGTGTCAGCCAGGTTACCTGAGCTTCTTAACCCTTTACAGGTAAAAGGATTTGGAGTCTCTGTACACAGAGAGCTGTTACCCTTCCCTTAATAGTTATGACACGCCCCCCAAATCACAGATAGTGTTGGACGTTCGGTTCCACACTGGCTGTGATTTCTTCCTGGAGTTCTAGGAGAAAACAGAGTTAATAAGACACATGTACCTTTAGACATACTACTGATTATATAAAAACTAACAATATGTTTCATTCCAAGAACAATTGTTAACCAGTTAACTCTGGGAAACTTTCCCGGGAGAGTGCATCAGCCACTTTGTTAGAAGCTCCCGAAATGTGTTGTATTTCAAAATCAAAATCTTGGAGAGCTAAACTCCACCGAAGAAGTTTTTTGTTATTTCCCTTGGCGGTATGAAGCCACTGTAGCGCAGCATGGTCTGTTTGTAGTTGGAAACGCCGTCCCCAAACATATGGGCGTAGCTTTTCCAGCGCGTATACAATGGCGTAGCATTCCTTTTCGCTGATTGACCAGTGGCTTTCCCTCTCAGACAGTTTCTTGCTGAGAAACACGACAGGATGGAATTCTTGATCCGGTCCTTCCTGCATTAAAACTGCTCCCACGCCTCGCTCGGAAGCATCTGTGGTTACTAGGAACGGTTTGTCAAAGTCTGGGGCCCTTAGCACAGGGTCAGACATGAGTGTTGCCTTAAGCTGGTTAAAGGCCTTTTGACACTTATCAGTCCACTGAACTGCATTTGGCTGTTTCTTTCTGGTTAGGTCTGTCAGCGGGGCGGTGATTTGGCTGTAGTGTGGTACAAATCGCCTATAATATCCGGCCAAGCCTAAGAAGGATTGGACCTGTTTCTTTGACTTTGGAACCGGCCACTTTTGGATAGCATCCACTTTGGCCTGTAGGGGATTTATAGTTCCTTGACCCACCTGGTGCCCCAAGTAAGTCACCCTGTTTTGGCCTATTTGACACTTTTTAGCCTTAACAGTTAGTCCTGCCTGTCGGATGCGCTCGAAGACTTTTCCCAGGTGCTCCAGGTGTTCTGTCCATGAATCAGAAAAAATGGCCACATCATCGAGGTAGGCAACTGCAGATTCTCCCAATCCCGCTAAGAGACCATCTACAAGTCTTTGGAAGGTGGCGGGTGCATTTCGCAACCCGAAAGGGAGTACATTGAATTCATACACCCCTGCCTGGGTGACGAAGGCGGACCTTTCCTTAGCGGGTTCATCTAGTGGTACTTGCCAGTACCCTTTGGTTAAGTCTAAAGTAGAGATGAATTGGGCATGTCCCAATTTTTCCAATAGCTCATCTGTGCGTGGCATTGGATAGTTGTCAGGACGAGTTACAGCATTTAGCTTACGGTAGTCCACGCAAAAGCGTATTTCCCTATCTGGTTTGGGAACTAGGACCACTGGAGATGCCCATGCACTGGTAGAGGGGCGGATTATACCCATCTGTAGCATGTCTTGGATCTCCCTTTGTATAGCAGTTTGGGCATGAGGTGACTCCCGGTAGGGTGGGGTTCTAATTGGGTGAGCATTACCTGTGTCAATGGAGTGGTATGCCCGTTCGGTCCGTCCTGGAGTGGCTGAGAAAATCGGTGCAAAGCTTGTGCACAGCTCCTTGATCTGCTGTCGCTGCAGACGTCCCAGGGTCGTGGAGAGGTTCACCTCTTCCACGCCACCATTCCTTGTTCCTTCGTAGTAGACACCTGCAGGCCACTCCGCGTCATCTGTTTCCTGGGCTGTAAACTGGCAAACGTTTAATCCTCTGGAATAAAAGGGCTTAAGAGAATTAACATGGTATACCTTAGGCTTTATGTTGGAGGTGGGGGAGGCTATGAGATAGCTCCTGGACCGTGAATGGTCCTTCCCACGACGCTTCCATTTTATGGGCCTGGAGCGCCTTTAAGACCATGACTTGGTCTCCTACTTTGAAGGACCGTTCTCTGGAATGTTTATCATACCAGGCCTTTTGCTCTTCCTGAGCATCCTTTAGGTTTTCTTTAGCAAGGGCTAAAGAGTGTCGGAGGGTGTTTTGTAGGTTGCTTACAAAGTCTAGAATGTTAGTTCCTGGAGAAGACGTAAACCCCTCCCATTGCTGCTTCACCAACTGTAATGGCCCCTTAACCTCGCGGCCATACACAAGTTCAAATGGTGAAAACCCTAAACTGGGATGTGGAACAGCCCTGTAGGCAAAAAGCAACTGCTGCAACACTAGGTCCCAATCATTGGAGTGTTCATTTATGAATTTACGTATCATGGCCCCCAAAGTTCCATTAAACCTCTCCACCAGACCATTGGTTTGATGGTGATGAGGGGTGGCAACCAAGTGATTCACCCCATGAGCTTCCCACAGGTTTTTCATGTTCCCTGCCAGGAAATTAGTTCCCGAATCTGTAAGGATGTCGGAGGGCCAACCTACCCTGGCAAAAATGTCTGCTAATGCCTGGCACACACTTTTAGTCTTGGTGTTGCTTAAGGGTACAGCTTCCGGCCATCGGGTAGCAAAATCCATGAAAGTCAGTACGTACTGCTTTCCTCTGGGTGTCTTCTTTGGGAAAGGACCCAGAATATCCACAGCTACTCGCTGAAATGGGACCTCAATTATGGGTAGTGGCTGGAGAGGGGCTTTAACCTGGTCTTGGGGCTTTCCCACTCGTTGGCACACCTCACAAGACCGGACATAATTAGCAACGTCCTTGCCCATTCCCTCCCAGTGGAAGGACTTCCCCAACCGGTCTTTGGTTCTGTTCACCCCAGAATGGCCACTGGGATGATCATGGGCTAAGCTCAAGAGCTTTACCCGATACTTAGTGGGAACTACCAACTGTCTTTGAGGATGCCAGTCTTCCTGGTGCCCACCAGAAAGAGTCTCCTTGTATAAAAGTCCTTGTTCTACAACAAACCGGGATCGGTTAGAAGAGCTGAGAGGCGGTGGGGTGCTCCGTGCTGCCGCCCAAGCTTTCTGAAGGCTGTCATCTGCTTCCTGCTCGGCCTGGAACTGTTCCCTTGATGCTGGAGACATCAGTTCCTCCTTGGACTGTGGACTGGGGCTTGGTCCCTCTGGAAGCGATGCAGGTGCTGGGGCTGTTTCCATTGACTGTGAACCGCTGTCCTCTGGTGCACTATGTGGTATTTCAGGCTCTGGCTGAGCCTCTTGGGTAGGGTTATCTGCTGCTTCCGCCAGTTCAGGCTCGCTGGTGCCCTCTGGCATTGGAGTTGTAGACGGGGTTGCAAGCGCTGGACTCAGTCCTGGCAATGGTTCTGGTGCTGGTTGCGTTGCCAGTTCCGGTTCTGGGACTGGCTTTGGCTGGGTCTCTGGGATTGGATCCACTACGGCTGTTGCAGTCGTTGGCAGGGGATCCGGTTCCACCACCTGTGTTTGGGTCTCCGGTAACACAGACGGGGCCCTGGTGGACGGCTCAGGAACAGGGATGGGGGTGAAAGCTTGCTTAGCCTGGCTGCGGGTGACTATTCCCACCCTCTTGGCTAGCTTCACATGGTTGGCCAAGTCTTCCCCCAGCAGCATGGGGATGGGATAATTGTCATATACTGCAAAAGTCCACATTCCTGCCCAGCCCTTGTACTGGAAATGCAGCTGGGCTGTAGGCAAGGTTACAGACTGTGACACGAAGGGTTGAATTGTCACTGTAGCCTCCGGGTTGATGAGTTTGGGGTCCACTAGGGATTGGTGGATAGTTGACACTTGTGCCCCAGTGTCCCTCCAAGCGATAACCTTCTTTCCGCCCACTCTCAAGGTTTCCCTTCGCTCCGAGGGTATGAGAGAGGCATCTGGGTCTGGGGATCTTTGGTGTGACTGGGGTGTAATGAACTGTAATCGGTTGGGGTTCTTGGGGCAGTGAGCCTTTATATGCCCCAGTTCATTACATTTAAAACATCGCCCTGCTAAGGTATCACCGGGGCGATGTTGGTTGATGGAGACTGGTGTGGTGGGGTGAGAAGGCGTCTGGGGTTTCCCTTGGGATGTGGGTGGGGCCTTGGGTTGTCCCCGGTGGTAAGGTTTTGTTTCGGCTTGCCCCTTCTGATATTCGCTCCAACTGCTACTAGCTTTTTTCTTTTCTGTCACCTCCACCCATTTGGCTCCAATCTCCCCCGCCTCGGTTACAGTTTTGGGCTTCCCATCTAGGATGTACCTTTCTATTTCCTCAGGAACACCCTCTAAAAACTCCTCCATTTGCAATAGGAAGGGCAACTCTTCCGTAGATTTAACATTTGCTCCTGATATCCAGGCATCCCAATTTTTCCCAATGTGGTAGGCATGTCGGGTAAATGACACATCGGGTTTCCACCTTAGGGCTCTGAACCGCCGACGGGCATGCTCAGGTGT
>NW_020708696.1:0-4342 GCF_002925995.2 Terrapene triunguis
TTACTAGTTTGAAATAGGAGAGACTTGTTTAGAAAGATGGGGAGAACCTGGATTGATGTCTGGTCCCTCTCAGTCCCCAGAGCGAACCACCCGTTAAAACAAAGAGCACACACAAAAGCCTTTCCCCCCCCCAAGATTTGAAAGTATCTTGTCTCCTTATTGGTCCTTGGGTCAGGTGTCAGCCAGGTTACCCGAGCTTCTTAACCCTTTACAGGTAAAAGGATTTGGAGTCTCTGTACACAGAGAGCTGTTACCCTTCCCTTTATAGTTATGACACGCCCCCCAAATCACAGATAGTGTTGGACGTTCGGTTCCACACTGGCTGTGATTTCTTCCTGGAGTTCTAGGAGAAAACAGAGTTAATAAGACACATGTACCTTTAGACATACTACTGATTATATAAAAACTAACAATATGTTTCATTCCAAGAACAATTGTTAACCAGTTAACTCTGGGAAACTTTCCCGGGAGAGTGCATCAGCCACTTTGTTAGAAGCTCCCGAAATGTGTTGTATTTCAAAATCAAAATCTTGGAGAGCTAAACTCCATCGAAGAAGTTTTTTGTTATTTCCCTTGGCGGTATGAAGCCACTGTAGCGCAGCATGGTCTGTTTGTAGTTGGAAACGCCGTCCCCAAACATATGGGCGTAGCTTTTCCAGCGCGTATACAATGGCGTAGCATTCCTTTTCGCTGATTGACCAGTGGCTTTCCCTCTCAGACAGTTTCTTGCTGAGAAACACGACAGGATGGAATTCTTGATCCGGTCCTTCCTGCATTAAAACTGCTCCCACGCCTCGCTCGGAAGCATCTGTGGTTACTAGGAACGGTTTGTCAAAGTCTGGGGCCCTTAGCACAGGGTCAGACATGAGTGTTGCCTTAAGCTGGTTAAAGGCCTTTTGACACTTATCAGTCCACTGAACTGCATTTGGCTGTTTCTTTCTGGTTAGGTCTGTCAGCGGGGCGGTGATTTGGCTGTAGTGTGGTACAAATCGCCTATAATATCCGGCCAAGCCTAAGAAGGATTGGACCTGTTTCTTTGACTTTGGAACCGGCCACTTTTGGATAGCATCCACTTTGGCCTGTAGGGGATTTATAGTTCCTTGACCCACCTGGTGCCCCAAGTAAGTCACCCTGTTTTGGCCTATTTGACACTTTTTAGCCTTAACAGTTAGTCCTGCCTGTCGGATGCGCTCGAAGACTTTTCCCAGGTGCTCCAGGTGTTCTGTCCATGAATCAGAAAAAATGGCTACATCATCGAGGTAGGCAACTGCAGATTCTCCCAATCCCGCTAAGAGACCATCTACAAGTCTTTGGAAGGTGGCGGGTGCATTTCGCAACCCGAAAGGGAGTACATTGAATTCGTACACCCCTGCCTGGGTGACGAAGGCTGACTTTTCCTTAGCGGGTTCATCTAGTGGTACTTGCCAGTACCCTTTGGTTAAGTCTAAAGTAGAGATGAATTGGGCATGTCCCAATTTTTCCAATAGCTCATCTGTGCGTGGCATTGGATAGTTGTCAGGACGAGTTACAGCATTTAGCTTACGGTAGTCCACGCAAAAGCGTATTTCCCCATCTGGTTTGGGAACTAGAACCACTGGAGATGCCCATGCACTGTTAGAGGGGCGGATTATACCCATCTGTAGCATGTCCTGGATCTCCCTTTGTATAGCAGCTTGGGCATGAGGTGACTCCCGGTAGGGTGGGGTTCTAATTGGGTGAGCATTACCTGTGTCAATGGAGTGGTATGCCCGTTCGGTCCGTCCTGGAGTGGCTGAGAAAATCGGTGCAAAGCTTGTGCACAGCTCCTTGATCTGCTGTCGCTGCAGACGTCCCAGGGTCGTGGAGAGGTTCACCTCTTCCACGCCACCATTCCTTGTTCCTTCGTAGTAGACACCTGCAGGCCACTCCGCGTCATCTGTTTCCTGGGCTGTAAACTGGCAAACGTTTAATTCTCTGGAATAAAAGGGCTTAAGAGAATTAACATGGTATACCTTAGGCTTTATGTTCGAGGTGGGGGAGGCTATGAGATAGTTAACAGCTCCTAGGCGCTCCTGGACCGTGAATGGTCCTTCCCACGACGCTTCCATTTTATGGGCCTGGAGTGCCTTTAAGACCATGACTTGGTCTCCTACTTTGAAGGACCGTTCTCTGGAATGTTTATCATACCAGGCCTTTTGCTCTTCCTGAGCATCCTTTAGGTTTTCTTTAGCAAGGGCTAAAGAGTGTCGGAGGGTGTTTTGTAGGTTGCTTACAAAGTCTAGAATGTTAGTTCCTGGAGAAGGCGTAAACCCCTCCCATTGCTGCTTCACCAACTGTAATGGCCCCTTAACCTCGCGGCCATACACAAGTTCAAATGGTGAAAACCCTAAACTGGGATGTGGTACAGCCCTGTAGGCAAAAAGCAACTGCTGCAACACTAGGTCCCAATCATTGGAGTGTTCATTTATGAATTTACGTATCATGGCCCCCAAAGTTCCATTAAACCTCTCCACCAGACCATTGGTTTGATGGTGATGAGGGGTGGCAACCAAGTGATTCACCCCATGAGCTTCCTACAGGTTTTTCATTTTCCCTGCCAGGAAATTAGTTCCCGAATCTGTAAGGATGTCGGAGGGCCAACCTACCCTGGCAAAAATGTCTGCTAATGCCTGGCACACACTTTTAGCCTTGGTGTTGCTTAAGGGTACAGCTTCCGGCCATCGGGTAGCAAAATCCATGAAAGTCAGTACGTACTGCTTTCCTCTGGGTGTCTTCTTTGGGAAAGGACCCAGAATATCCACAGCTACTCGCTGAAATGGGACCTCAATTATGGGTAGTGGCTGGAGAGGGGCTTTAACCTGGTCTTGGGGCTTTCCCACTCGTTGGCACACCTCACAAGACCGGACATAATTAGCAACGTCCTTGCCCATTCCCTCCCAGTGGAAGGACTTCCCCAACCGGTCTTTGGTTCTGTTCACCCCAGAATGGCCACTGGGATGATCATGGGCTAAGCTCAAGAGCTTTACCCGATACTTAGTGGGAACTACCAACTGTCTTTGAGGATGCCAGTCTTCCTGGTGCCCACCAGAAAGAGTCTCCTTGTATAAAAGTCCTTGTTCTACAACAAACCGGGATCGGTTAGAAGAGCTGAGAGGCGGTGGGGTGCTCCGCGCCGCCGCCCAAGCTTTCTGGAGGCTGTCATCTGCTTCCTGCTCGGCCTGGAACTGTTCCCTTGATGCTGGAGACATCAGTTTCTCCTTGGACTGTGGACTGGGGCTTGGTCCCTCTGGAAGCGATGCAGGTGCTGGGGCTGTTTCCATTGACTGTGAACCGCTGTCCTCTGGTGCACTATGTGGTATTTCAGGCTCTGGCTGAGCCTCTTGGGTAGGGTTATCTGCTGCTTCCGCCAGTTCAGGCTCGCTGGTGCCCTCTGGCATTGGAGTTGTAGACGGGTTTGCAAGCGCTGGACTCCGTGCCGGCAATGGTTCTGGTGCTGGTTGCGTTGCCAGTTCCGGTTCCGGGACTGGCTTTGGCTGGGTCTCTGGGATTGGATCCACTACGGCTGTTGCAGTCGTTGGCAGGGGATCCGGTTCCACCACCTGTGTTTGGGTCTCCGGTAACACAGACGGGGCCCTGGTGGACGGCTCAGGAACAGGGATGGGGGTGAAAGCTTGCTTAGCCTGGCTGCGGGTGACTATTCCCACCCTCTTGGCTAGCTTCACGTGGTTGGCCAAGTCTTCCCCCAGCAGCATGGGGATGGGATAATTGTCATAGACTGCAAAAGTCCACATTCCTGCCCAGCCCTTGTACTGGACATGCAACTGGGCTGTAGGCAAGGTTACAGACTGTGACACGAAGGGTTGAATTGTCACTGTAGCCTCCGGGTTGATGAGTTTGGGGTCCACTAGGGATTGGTGGATAGTTGACACTTGTGCCCCAGTGTCCCTCCAAGCGATAACCTTCTTTCCGCCCACTCTCAAGGTTTCCCTTCGCTCCGAGGGTATGAGAGAGGCATCTGGGTCTGGGGATCTTTGGTGTGATTGGGGTGTAATGAACTGTAATCGGTTAGGGTTCTTGGGGCAGTGAGCCTTTATATGCCCCAGTTCATTACATTTAAAACATCGCCCTGCTAAGGTATCACCGGGGCGATGTTGGTTGATGGAGACTGGTGTGGTGGGGTGAGAAGGCGTCTGGGGTTTCCCTTGGGATGTGGGTGGGGCCTTGGGTTGTCCCCGGTGATAAGGTTTTGTTTCGGCTTGCCCCTTCTGATATTCGCTCCAACTGCTACTAGCTTTTTTCTTTTCTGTCACCTCCACCCATTTGGCTCCAATCTCCCCCGCCTCGGTTACAGTTTTGGGCTTCC
>NW_020708697.1:0-2546 GCF_002925995.2 Terrapene triunguis
GAAGAAACTTGCACAAATACAGACAGATATCATCTTCCTTTCCAAATGCAAACGGATGGACATCATACCTAATGGACTGAAGGTGAAAAATCCCTTGCTATCTACATACTGCACAGACCACAGTGAGAGATTATGCCATACATTATCAAAGAAACTGAGGAACCACCTGATCAGCATCCTATACAGCAAACAGAAAAACATCAAGAAAGAGCTCTCCAACCTGGAGACTTTCATAAATAACCAACCCTCCACACAAATGGACTTTACTAAAATAAGACAGGAGATCTACATTACACACTTCACCTCTCTACAAAGGAAAAAGGACCGTAAGCTGTCTAAAATCCTACCTGCCACATGGGGCCACAACAGGGGTACCCCTAACTCACCCAGCAATATCGTCAATTTATCCAGCTACACACTCAACCCAGCAGAAGAGTCTGTCCTATCTCGGGGACTCTCCTTTTGCCCCAGCACCCCCACGAACATGATACAGTTCTGTGGTGATCTGGAAGCCTACTTTCGCCGCCTCCGACTCAAAGAATACTTTCAAGATAACACTGAACAGCGCACTGATACACAGATACCCTCCCACCAACAACACAGGAAGAAGAGCTCCACATGGACTCCTCCTGAGGGTCGAAATGACAGTCTGGACCTATACATAGAATGCTTCCGCAGACGTGCACAGGCAGAAATTGTGGAAAAACCACATCGCTTGCCTCATAACCTAAGTCGTGCAGAACGCAATGCCATCCACAGCCTCAGAAACCACCCTGACATTATCATCAAAGAGGCTGATAAAGGAGGTGCTGTTGTCATCATGAACAGGTCTGACTACCAGAAGGAGGCTGCCAGACAACTCTCCAATACCAAATTCTACAGGCCACTTTCCTCAGATCCCACTGAGGAATACACTAAGAAACTGCACCATCTACTCAGGACACTCCCTACACTAACACAGGAACAAATCAACATACCCTTAGAGCCCCGACCGGGGTTATTCTATCTACTACCTAAGATCCACAAACCTGGAAATCCTGGACGCCCCATCATCTCGGGCATTGGCACTCTCACTGAAGGACTGTCTGGATATGTGGACTCCCTACTCAGACCCTACGCCACCAGCACTCCCAGCTATCTCCGTGACACCACAGATTTCCTGAGAAAACTACAATGCATTGGTGACCTCCCAGAAAACACCATCCTAGCCACCATGGATGTAGAGGCTCTCTACACAAACATCCCACACACAGATGGAATACAAGCTGTCAGGAACAGTATCCCTGATGATGACACAGCACAACTTATTGCTGAGCTCTGTGACTTTATCCTCACGCACAATTATTTCAAATTTGGTGACAATATATACCTCCAGACCAGTGGCACCGCTATGGGCACCCGCATGGCCCCACAATATGCCAACATTTTTATGGCTGACCTGGAACAACGCTTCCTCAGCTCTCGTCCACTCGTGCCCCTTCTCTACCTACGCTATATTGATGACATCTTCATCATCTGGACCCACGGGAAAGAGACCCTGGAAGAATTCCACCATGATTTCAACAGCTTCCACCCCACCATCAACCTCAGCCTGGACCAATCTACACAGGAGGTCCACTTCCTAGACACCACCGTACAAATAAGCGATGGCCACATTAACACCACCCTATACCGAAAACCCACCGACCGCTATGCCTACCTTCATGCCTCCAGCTTCCACCCCGGTCACACCACACGATCCATCGTCTACAGCCAAGCACTGAGGTACAATCGCATCTGCTCCAACCCCTCAGACAGAGACCAACACCTACAAGATCTTCACCAAGCATTCGCAAAACTACGATACCCACACAAGGAAATAAAGAAACAAATCAACAGAGCCAGACGTGTACCCAGAAGCCTCCTGCTACAAGACAGGCCCAAAAAAGAAACCAACAGAACTCCACTGGCCATCACCTACAGTCCTCAGCTTAAACCTCTCCAACGCATCATCAGTGATCTACAACCCATCCTGGACAATGATCCCTCTCTTTCACAGACCTTGGGAGGCAGGCCAGTCCTCGCCCACAGACAACCCGCCAACCTTAAGCATATTCTCACCAGCAACCACGCACCGCACCATAACAACTCTAACTCAGGAACCAACCCATGCAACAAACCTCGATGCCAACTCTGCCCACATATCTACACCAGCAACACCATCACAGGACCTAACCAGATCAGCTACAACATCACCGGCTCATTCACCTGCACGTCCACCAATGTTATATATGCCATCATGTGCCAGCAATGCCCCTCTGCTATGTACATTGGCCAAACTGGACAGTCACTACGCAAGAGGATAAATGGACACAAGTCAGATATCAGGAATGGCAATATACAAAAACCTGTAGGAGAACACTTCAACCTCCCTGGCCACACAATAGCAGATGTAAAGGTAGCCATCTTACAGCAAAAAAACTTCAGGACCAGACTCCAAAGAGAAACTGCTGAGCTCCAGTTCATTTGCAAATTTGACACCATCAGATCAGGATTAAACAAAGACT
>NW_020708698.1:0-2546 GCF_002925995.2 Terrapene triunguis
AGTCTTTGTTTAATCCTGATCTGATGGTGTCAAATTTGCAAATGAACTGGAGCTCAGCAGTTTCTCTTTGGAGTCTGGTCCTGAAGTTTTTTTGCTGTAAGATGGCTACCTTTACATCTGCTATTGTGTGGCCAGGGAGGTTGAAGTGTTCTCCTACAGGTTTTTGTATATTGCCATTCCTGATATCTGACTTGTGTCCATTTATCCTCTTGCGTAGTGACTGTCCAGTTTGGCCAATGTACATAGCAGAGGGGCATTGCTGGCACATGATGGCATATATAACATTGGTGGACGTGCAGGTGAATGAGCCGGTGATGTTGTAGCTGATCTGGTTAGGTCCTGTGATGGTGTTGCTGGTGTAGATATGTGGGCAGAGTTGGCATCGAGGTTTGTTGCATGGGTTGGTTCCTGAGTTAGAGTTGTTATGGTGCGGTGCGTGGTTGCTGGTGAGAATATGCTTAAGGTTGGCGGGTTGTCTGTGGGCGAGGACTGGCCTGCCTCCCAAGGTCTGTGAAAGAGAGGGATCATTGTCCAGGATGGGTTGTAGATCACTGATGATGCGTTGGAGAGGTTTAAGCTGAGGACTGTAGGTGATGGCCAGTGGAGTTCTGTTGGTTTCTTTTTTGGGCCTGTCTTGTAGCAGGAGGCTTCTGGGTACACGTCTGGCTCTGTTGATTTGTTTCTTTATTTCCTTGTGTGGGTATCGTAGTTTTGCGAATGCTTGGTGAAGATCTTGTAGGTGTTGGTCTCTGTCTGAGGGGTTGGAGCAGATGCGATTGTACCTCAGTGCTTGGCTGTAGACGATGGATCGTGTGGTGTGACCGGGGTGGAAGCTGGAGGCATGAAGGTAGGCATAGCGGTCGGTGGGTTTTCGGTATAGGGTGGTGTTAATGTGGCCATCGCTTATTTGTACGGTGGTGTCTAGGAAGTGGACCTCCTGTGTAGATTGGTCCAGGCTGAGGTTGATGGTGGGGTGGAAGCTGTTGAAATCATGGTGGAATTCTTCCAGGGTCTCTTTCCCGTGGGTCCAGATGATGAAGATGTCATCAATATAGCGTAGGTAGAGAAGGGGCACGAGTGGACGAGAGCTGAGGAAGCGTTGTTCCAGGTCAGCCATAAAAATGTTGGCATATTGTGGGGCCATGCGGGTGCCCATAGCGGTGCCACTGGTCTGGAGGTATATATTGTCACCAAATTTGAAATAATTGTGCGTGAGGATAAAGTCACAGAGCTCAGCAATAAGTTGTGCTGTGTCATCATCAGGGATACTGTTCCTGACAGCTTGTATTCCATCTGTGTGTGGGATGTTTGTGTAGAGAGCCTCTACATCCATGGTGGCTAGGATGGTGTTTTCTGGGAGGTCACCAATGCATTGTAGTTTTCTCAGGAAATCTGTGGTGTCACGGAGATAGCTGGGAGTGCTGGTGGCGTAGGGTCTGAGTAGGGAGTCCACATATCCAGACAGTCCTTCAGTGAGAGTGCCAATGCCCGAGATGATGGGGCGTCCAGGATTTCCAGGTTTGTGGATCTTAGGTAGTAGATAGAATAACCCCGGTCGGGGCTCTAAGGGTATGTTGATTTGTTCCTGTGTTAGTGTAGGGAGTGTCCTGAGTAGATGGTGCAGTTTCTTAGTGTATTCCTCAGTGGGATCTGAGGAAAGTGGCCTGTAGAATTTGGTATTGGAGAGTTGTCTGGCAGCCTCCTTCTGGTAGTCAGACCTGTTCATGATGACAACAGCACCTCCTTTATCAGCCTCTTTGATGATAATGTCAGGGTGGTTTCTGAGGCTGTGGATGGCATTGCGTTCTGCACGACTTAGGTTATGAGGCAAGCGATGTGGTTTTTCCACAATTTCTGCCTGTGCACGTCTGCGGAAGCATTCTATGTATAGGTCCAGACTGTCATTTCGACCCTCAGGAGGAGTCCATGTGGAGCTCTTCTTCCTGTGTTGTTGGTGGGAGGGTATCTGTGTATCAGTGCGCTGTTCAGTGTTATCTTGAAAGTATTCTTTGAGTCGGAGGCGGCGAAAGTAGGCTTCCAGATCACCACAGAACTGTATCATGTTCGTGGGGGTGCTGGGGCAAAAGGAGAGTCCCCGAGATAGGACAGACTCTTCTGCTGGGTTGAGTGTGTAGCTGGATAAATTGACGATATTGCTGGGTGAGTTAGGGGTACCCCTGTTGTGGCCCCATGTGGCAGGTAGGATTTTAGACAGCTTACGGTCCTTTTTCCTTTGTAGAGAGGTGAAGTGTGTAATGTAGATCTCCTGTCTTATTTTAGTAAAGTCCATTTGTGTGGAGGGTTGGTTATTTATGAAAGTCTCCAGGTTGGAGAGCTCTTTCTTGATGTTTTTCTGTTTGCTGTATAGGATGCTGATCAGGTGGTTCCTCAGTTTCTTTGATAATGTATGGCATAATCTCTCACTGTGGTCTGTGCAGTATGTAGATAGCAAGGGATTTTTCACCTTCAGTCCATTAGGTATGATGTCCATCCGTTTGCATTTGGAAAGGAAGATGATATCTGTCTGTATTTGTGCAAGTTTCTTC
>NW_020708699.1:0-1148 GCF_002925995.2 Terrapene triunguis
AGGGGATGAGATGGGGAGAGGAAGGGACTGGGGCAGTGGGGAAGGGGAGGGGAAGAGAAGGAGAGAGGATGGGACGGGGGCAGTGGGACGGGGTGGGGAAGAGAAGAGGAGAGGATGGGACAGGGGGCAGTGAGGATGGGGAGGGGAAGAGGAGGAGAGAGGATGGGACGGGGCAGTGGGGAAGGGGGGTGGGGTGGGGAGGAGAAGAGGAGAGAATGGGACAGGGGGCAGTGGGGATGGGGAGAGGAGAGAGGATGGGACAGGGGGCAGTGGGGAAGGGGGATGGGGTGGGGAAGAGAAGGGGAGAGGATGGGACAGGGGGAGGGGGATGGGGTGGGGAAGAGAAGGGGATAGGGGAATGAGGGGAAGCAGGAGCCCTACATGCAGCATCCCCTCAGCAGCAGCAGCAGGTGCTCCCCTGTTAAGACGGCCCATCCCCTCCCAGCACCAGCAGCCCACCTCCAGCGGTACCCCTGCCACAGGTACCCCCTCCAGTGCTCTCCAAATACCCGCTCCAGCACCCCCAGGTATTCCTCCCAGTACACAGGCACCCCTCCTCCAGCACCCCCAAATATTCCTCCCAGTACATAGACACCCCTCCAGCACCCCCCAAATACCCCCTCCAGCTCCTCCTTCCCCTCCCCCGGCAGTGTCCTCTATTTGGGAGCTTGAAATATGGTAACCCTAGGGGTTGCTCTGTTCTCACAGCCTTGGTTTCAAGAGCTGGCGGGAGCGAGTCCACCTTGCCAGCAGTTGCCTGCCCCCAGCCCTGGGCTCGGCCCCAGAGTCGCATGGCTGAGCTCAAAGCTCGGGCTGTGAGACCGTGATCCTGGCAGCCTTGGGGCTGGGGGAGTGGAGCAAGGACCGGTTCTGCTCTGTGAGCAGGGAGGGTGAGGAGAGTGACCCGGCTGCACTGGCAAGTCCCTGGGCAGTGAGCAGGGTGTGATCGGGCTGCTGAGAAGCAGGTGCCCCAGGGGGAATGAGTCCTCCAGGGAATGGGAAGCATCTCATGGCAGCCAGACTCTATGGACAAGGGTCAGATCCAGAGGGTGTCACCAGCCAGCACCGAGCTCCTTCAGGGAAGAGGCAAGAGCGTGTCAGGCACAGGTTGGAGCTGTGCCACCGCCCTGCCTGGGGATTGCCCATCT
>NW_020708700.1:0-1148 GCF_002925995.2 Terrapene triunguis
AGGGGATGAGATGGGGAGAGGAAGGGACTGGGGCAGTGGGGAAGGGGAGGGGAAGAGAAGGAGAGAGGATGGGACGGGGGCAGTGGGACGGGGTGGGGAAGAGAAGAGGAGAGGATGGGACAGGGGGCAGTGAGGATGGGGAGGGGAAGAGGAGGAGAGAGGATGGGACGGGGCAGTGGGGAAGGGGGGTGGGGTGGGGAGGAGAAGAGGAGAGAATGGGACAGGGGGCAGTGGGGATGGGGAGAGGAGAGAGGATGGGACAGGGGGCAGTGGGGAAGGGGGATGGGGTGGGGAAGAGAAGGGGAGAGGATGGGACAGGGGGAGGGGGATGGGGTGGGGAAGAGAAGGGGATAGGGGAATGAGGGGAAGCAGGAGCCCTACATGCAGCATCCCCTCAGCAGCAGCAGCAGGTGCTCCCCTGTTAAGACGGCCCATCCCCTCCCAGCACCAGCAGCCCACCTCCAGCGGTACCCCTGCCACAGGTACCCCCTCCAGTGCTCTCCAAATACCCGCTCCAGCACCCCCAGGTATTCCTCCCAGTACACAGGCACCCCTCCTCCAGCACCCCCAAATATTCCTCCCAGTACATAGACACCCCTCCAGCACCCCCCAAATACCCCCTCCAGCTCCTCCTTCCCCTCCCCCGGCAGTGTCCTCTATTTGGGAGCTTGAAATATGGTAACCCTAGGGGTTGCTCTGTTCTCACAGCCTTGGTTTCAAGAGCTGGCGGGAGCGAGTCCACCTTGCCAGCAGTTGCCTGCCCCCAGCCCTGGGCTCGGCCCCAGAGTCGCATGGCTGAGCTCAAAGCTCGGGCTGTGAGACCGTGATCCTGGCAGCCTTGGGGCTGGGGGAGTGGAGCAAGGACCGGTTCTGCTCTGTGAGCAGGGAGGGTGAGGAGAGTGACCCGGCTGCACTGGCAAGTCCCTGGGCAGTGAGCAGGGTGTGATCGGGCTGCTGAGAAGCAGGTGCCCCAGGGGGAATGAGTCCTCCAGGGAATGGGAAGCATCTCATGGCAGCCAGACTCTATGGACAAGGGTCAGATCCAGAGGGTGTCACCAGCCAGCACCGAGCTCCTTCAGGGAAGAGGCAAGAGCGTGTCAGGCACAGGTTGGAGCTGTGCCACCGCCCTGCCTGGGGATTGCCCATCT
>NW_020708701.1:0-1429 GCF_002925995.2 Terrapene triunguis
CAGCTGATGTATTTATTCCATAATCCCAAATTGTCTCCCATGCCTCCTCATGGGCCCAAATGTCTGTTACTGCCCTCTACCTAACTGCCTATATTTCGTTTTGGCTCTGACAGCTTCTATGATGAAGTTGTGAGTTGTTGATACTACTATCTTTGGAACATTGACAACTGAAAATATGTTGACAGCATCAATTTAATTTAATTTAAAAATACATAACATAGGACTACTGTATTGACTGTGCTGTTCATTTTCATATTTAACTCAGTAAGATCATCCAATTTGAATTTAAATGAAGCTGCCACAAAATTTCCAGGTGCTGCAGTAGATTGTTGCAGAATCCTGAAATCTTGTAAGTGTGCACAGGGGGGTTATGCATATCTTATTCCCAAATGAGTTTCTGAAACATTTGTTACAACAGTTCATAACTAACAATTTTTTCCTGCCTTCCAAAACACACACACAGAGAATTGGCCTTTATACCTGAAGATTTCATGGTGGCAATTTTGGGCAAAGTTATTTAGCCCAACAGCAACTGAATGGAACAGAACAGAGCAAGTAAGAGTAAAGAGAGGACTGTTGTAAGCAGATATATAGTAGAGAATGGTAACCCTATTTGTTGCCAAGATTTCTTTATATAAAGAATTAAAGAAAATCTTGTCCACTTGTGCCAAATAGCAAAAAGGGAAAAGTCCCCAGAGTGATCAGTACAGAGTTAAAGAGACATAGGATACAAAAATAGCCAAGATGTTAAACAATTACTTAACCTCGGCCTGTACAAATGAAATCAATGAACATTTACCTCCATCAGAAATTAGATTTACCAGAACAAAAGAGGAGAAATTAGAAAGTATCCAGATAACACAGTTAATGGTTATTAAAAGCTTGGAAACTCTTACAAGTGCAAAAGCTCTAGGACCAAAACACATACATCCAAATCCAACAGCACTAAAGGAAGGTGGAAAATAAATTGGAGTAATTTAGTGGATATTTTTAAGTTTACTAAACCCAAGAGAAAATATTAAAGGCTGGAATATGGCCAACATAATTATTTAAAATAGGACAACCGCACACTAGGAATTTTCATAGATCTTAGCCAAATTTGTTGTAAGGGATCATATAAAAGAACTTCAATTTTCGTAATTTCATCAAACATTCTCTGAAAATCTGACTAAATGGTATGATATCTAATTATAGAAGCATAGCCCTCTCTTTTTAAGAAAGATACTTCCTTGATGATTTACCTCTAAGCATTCTTACTATGAACACATCAGACTCAATTCTTCCATCTTTATGCTCTACTCCAGCAGTTCTCAAACTTTAACAACCCGAGGACCCTATCTTGATTTAAAAATTTTCAGGGACCCCCGAACCCCACCACTTAGTCCCAGACCCCACCCCCATTCCACCCCTTCCCCCAAGGCCCCACCTC
>NW_020708702.1:0-1438 GCF_002925995.2 Terrapene triunguis
CAGCTGATGTATTTATTCCATAATCCCAAATTGTCTCCCATGCCTCCCCATGGGCCCAAATGTCTGTTACTGCCCTCTACCTAACTGCCTATATTTCGTTTTGGCTCTGACAGCTTCTATGATGAAGTTATGAGTTGTTGATACTACTATCTTTGGAACATTGACAACTGAAAATATGTTGACAGCATCAATTTAATTTAATTTAAAAATACATAACATAGGACTACTGTATTGACTGTGCTGTTCATTTTCATATTTAACTCAGTAAGATCATCCAATTTGAATTTAAATGAAGCTGCCACAAAATTTCCAGGTGCTACAGTAGATTGTTGCAGAATCCTGAAATCTTGTAAGTGTGCACAGGGGGGTTATGCATATCTTATTCCCAAAAGAGTTTCTGAAACATTTGTTACAACAGTTCATAACTAACAATTTTTTCCTGCCTTCCAAAACACACACACAGAGAATTGGCCTTTATACCTGAAGATTTCATGGTGGCAATTTTGGGTAAAGTTATTTAGCCCAACAGCAACTGAATGGAACAGAACAGAGCAAGTAAGAGTAAAGAGAGGACTGTTGTAAGCAGATATATAGTAGAGAATGGAAACCCTATTTGTTGCCAAGATTTCTTTATATAAAGAATTAAAGAAAATCTTGTCCACTTGTGCCAAATAGCAAAAAGGGAAAAGTCTCCAGAGTGATCAGCACAGGGTTAAAGAGACATAGGATACAAAAATAGCCAAGATGTTAAACAATTAACCTCAGCCTGTACAAATGAAATCAATGAACATTTACCTCCATCAGAAATTAGATTTACCAGAACAAAAGAGGAGAAATTAGAAAGTATCCAGATAACACAGTTAATGGTTATTAAAAGCTTGGAAACTCTTACAAGTGCAAAAGCTCTAGGACCAAAACACATACCTCCAAATCCAACAGCACTAAAGGAAGGTGGAAAATAAATTGGAGTAATTTAGTGGATATTTTTAAGTTTACTAAACCCAAGAGAAAATATTAAAGGCTGGAGTATGGCCAACATAATTATTTAAAATAGGACAACCGCACACTAGGAATTTTCATAGATCTTAGCCAAATTTGTTGTAAGGGATCATATAAAAGAACTTCAATTTTCGTAATTTCATCAAACATTCTCTGAAAATTTGACTAAATGGTATGATATCTAATTATAGAAGCATAGCCCTCTCTTTTTAAGAAAGACACTTCCTTGATGATTTACCTCTAAGCATTCTTACTATGAACACATCAGACTCAATTCTTCCATCTTTATGCTCTACTCCAGCAGTTCTCAAACTTTAACAACCCGAGGACCCCATCTTGATTTAAAAATTTTCAGGGACCCCCGAACCCCACCACTTAGTCCCAGACCCCATCCCCATTCCACCCCTTCCCCCAAGGCCCCACCTCTGCCCCACCTTGT
>NW_020708703.1:0-3427 GCF_002925995.2 Terrapene triunguis
ACAATCTGTGTGAGAGCAAGGGGGAGACCTTTATGGCGGGGTGGGAGGTTGAGGCAAATAGCCTGGCTGCTGATTACGCCCAGCCAGACAGCCGGGCGATTAGAAGAGCCCAGCGGGACGCGCTGTGCATCCGGGAGGCTTTGAAAGCCAGTTTCAAGGCTGAGCAGGGTACCCAGTGACTTTTAAGTTTGTGGACACAGAGGCAGAACTTGCCCCCGTTTCTTTACCCAGTTGCCGTCGACTATCCTCTCCACTTACATACCCCCTTCGCCCCCTTCCCAAAAAATAAAATCTGTTCTGTTTTGTTCATGGACACCGTTGTCTTTATTACTGTTTTCGCGGGAATGTTTTAAACCTGGGACGCAGACTGTGGCGGGGGGCGGGTTTAGGGTTGTGATGCAAATGATGCTTCTAAACTCCAGGAATGACAGGCTCCGCGGTGGTGGACTGGTTGTTTCAACGGAGCCTGCCAGCCCTCCTGGCCGGGACTGCGTGTATATGTCGGCTATGTGACTGTCTTGCAGGGGGAGGAGGGTTACAGATCCCCTGCTGCGCGGCTCTGTGATGCAGGGTAAGGACCGCTGCATAAGATCTGTAACTGCCCTCCCCCGCCACCAAGTCAGAGAGCAACACCACCGCCCCCACCACACAAAACATGAAAACCACCTCCCAGACTAACCAGGATAACTAGTCACTGCACTGTATATGTGCCCTGCTGCTGCACCTGCCCCCTGCTAAAGGTGACTGTCCTGTCCAATGACCAAGCCCCTTCCCCCCCCCTTCAGACAGACTCCCCTCCAAAAGAAGAGGATGGAAACAGAAATGAACAGAAACGTATTCTTTATTAACAACCGCACATGGAACGGGGGGGTGAAACTTGGACGGGGTCTTGTGTGAGGCGGGTAGGAAAGGACTTTTCAAATTTTGGGGAATGAGAGCCTTCTAGTGGTAGAGCAGTCCGCAGGGGTGGAGTGAAATTTTTCACGGCCCCTTCCACCCCTCCGTGTTTGGACTTTGGGTGAGGGGGGTATGGGACTTGGTGGCGGGGCAGGGCAGTTACAGAGAGACTGCAGCGGGGCTCTCTCCTCCTGCCTCCGGTCCTGCAGAACATCCACAAGGCGGCGGAGCGTGTCCGTTTGCTCCCTCATTAGTCCAAGCAGCGTTTGAGTAGCCTGCCTGTCCTCCTGTCGCCACCTCTCCTCCCGTTCCATGTTTGCCCGGTGCATTTGGGACAAGTTCTCCCTCCACTGTGTCTGCTGGGCTGCCTGTGCTCGGGAGCATTCCATTAGTTCAGCAAACATGTCTTCCCGTGTCCTCTTCTTCCTCCTCCTAATGTGCGCTAGCCTCTGGGCAGATGTGGCTGTGGGAATTGGAAAAAGGGAGTGAATTCCTGAGACAGAGCAATGTATCTGTGAACAGAGAACATAGTCTTTCTCTGTGAACAAGACCATGCAGAGCACCTATCACACGCGCACTGAGGACAAGGTCGAATTTTCGGCCCTCGCCTACAGTGCCTGCGGTCTTGCTGTGGCGAGCTGAGGAGCAGGGCAGGACACCGGACTTTGTCTAGATGGCAAACATGGTAAGCCGTAGACTTGTGGCCGCTTAAAACTTTAAGAGTGGCACTGGCCTCCTTTCACATAGAAAGCAATGCGAGTCTCTGCTGGCAGCAATCCTGCAAGCATGAACTCTGGCCCTGTCCCACCCCCTCGCGGCTGTAAACCGCGTGGCTGTAAACCGGCGGTTGCAGTTCTGTAAAGGGACGAGCAAGCAGTCCCAATACTAACTTTCCCCTACCTAATTCACAGCAGGGAGTCATGCCTGACATCACCCTCCTGAAGGTCTCCGAGAGCCAGAAGGAGAAGATGCTACGGGACAGCCTGCAGAAACCGGGGCCATTTGCTGCACTGCTGTGCAAGGCCATGATCCCGGAGTACCTGCTGGCGTTGTGGCAGGGAAACGTGTCCTACCACGGGGGGCCTAATAAGCTCTCCCTGCCCAGGAACCTGCTGATGAGGCTGGAAAAACACCTGCAGGAGGTGTATGAGGAGTTCTCCCCGGAGGATCTCGCCTCTATCCCCGGTTACATTGACCAGTTCCTGGCTTAGGTGCCCTTGGAGGGACAAATGACTGCAGGGTTTTGGGCACTATAATCATGAAGCGGACATTGTGCAATTTTTTGAAAATGGTTCGGACTATATATTGAGGCGCCCAAAAAAAGACAAATCATGATACACTTTGCACTGATTCCCCTTTTGTTTGACTTTCCTGTTTACATGTTTTGAAGCACTTTACCCACTGTTCATATTTTCAATCTTCCTGTTTTGTTGCAAATAAATGTTTACATGTTTTAAAGCACTTTAGCTAATGTTAATATTTTAAATACGCCAGTTATGTTGTAAATAAATATTTAGATATTTAAAACACTTACAGCTTGATCCTTCCCCTGAATCTGTGTCTGGGGTAACGGCTGGGGAGGGTTGGTAGGGGATCTCTGTCAGGGTGATGAAGAGCTCCTGGCTGTCGGGCAAATCAGCGTTGTAAGCGCTGTCTACTGCCTCGTCCTCCTCATCTCCTTCCTCCTCTTCCCCGTCCGCTGAGGAACCGGTCGCGGACAATATCCCATCCTCAGAGTCCACGGTCACTGGTGGGGTAGTGGTGGCGGCCGCACCTAGGATGGAATGCAGTGCCTCGTAGAAACGGGATGTGTGGGGCTGGGATCCAGAGCGTCCGTTTGCCTCTTTGGTCTTCTGGTAGCCTTGTCTCAGCTCCTTGATTTTCACGCGGCACTGCGTTGCATCCCGGCTGTAGCCTCTCTCTGCCATGGCTTTAGAGATCTTCTCATAGATCTTTGCATTCCGTCTTTTGGAGCGCAGCTCTGAAAGCACGGACTCATCGCCCCACACTGCGATGAGATCCAAGACTTCCCGATCCGTCCATGCTGGGGCCCTCTTTCTATTGGATTGCACGGCCATCTCTGCTGGAGAGCTCTGCATCGTTGCCACTGCTGCTGAGCTCACCACGGTGTCCAAACAGAAACTGCGCTTCAAACTGCCCAGACAGGAAAAGGAATTCAAATTTTCCCGGGGGAGTGGCTGGTCAGAGCATCCGAGCTCGGACTGCTGTCCAGAGCGTCAACAGAGTGGTGCACTGTGGGATAGCTCCCGGAGCTATTAGCGTCGATTTCCATCCACACCTAGCCTAATTCGACATGGCCATGTCGAATTTAGCGCTACTCCTCTCGTTGGGGAGGATTACAGAAATCGATTTAAAGAGAGCTCTATGTCGAACTAAATGGCTTCCTGGTGTGGACGGGTGCAGGGTTAATTCGATATAACGGCGCTAAATTCGACATAAAAGCCTAGTGTAGACCAGGCCTTAGTGATCAGTTTAAGCAGATAGTCAGTGAATTCTGCTTTTACTCCCT
>NW_020708704.1:0-1133 GCF_002925995.2 Terrapene triunguis
TCACGCATGACTGTACAGAGAATAGCTGACATTTCTACCAATCTAAGGGTATGTCTACACTACGAGAGTAGTTCGATTTTAGTTAAATCGAATATGTGCAATCGATATTAGAAAGTCGAACGTGTGTGTCTACACTAAGGACAGTAATTCGACTTTGTCAGTCCACACTACCAGGGAAAGCGTCGACATTGGAAGCAGTGCACTGTGGGCAGCTATCCCACAGTTCCCGCAGTCCCCGCTGCCCATTGGAATTCTGGGTCGAGCCCCCAATGCCTTCTGGGTAAAAAAATGTGGCGAGGGTGCTTTTGGGTAACTGTCGGCATCCGTCAGTCACTACCGCCCTCCCTCCCTCCCTGAAAGCGCCGGCGGGAAATCAGTTCGCGCACTTTTTGATCAGTGACAGCGCGGACGCCACAGCACTGCGATCATGGATCCCGCTGCGACCATCGCTGCAGTTGTGGCCGTTCTCAACGCCTCGCACCTTATCATACACCTTTCCCACAGGCAGATGCAGAGAAATCAGGCGAGGAGGCTACGGCACCGCCGTGAGGGCCTGAAGTCGGAGAGTAGCACAGAGCTGTCAGAAACCACGAGCCCCAGCGCCCAGGACATCACGGTGGCAATGGGGCATGTGGATTTTGTTGAACGGCGATTCTGGGCCCGGGAAACAAGCACGGACTGGTGGGACCGCATAGTGCTTCAGGTCTGGGATGAATCCCAGTGGCTGCGAAACTTTCGCATGCGGAAGGGGACTTTCCTCGAACTTTGTGAGTTGCTGTCCCCTGCCCTGAAGCGCAAGGACACCCGCATGCGAGCAGCCCTGACTGTCCAGAAGCGAGTGGCCATAGCCCTCTGGAAGCTTGCAACGCCGGACAGCTACCGGTCAGTCGCGAACCACTTTGGCGTGGGCAAATCTACCGTGGGGGTTGTTGTCATGCAAGTAGCCAAGGCAATCGTCAAGGTACTGCTGTCAAAGGTAGTGACTCTGGGAAACACGCAGGCCATCATAGATGGCTTCGCCGCGATGGGATTCCCAAACTGCGGTGGGGCTATAGATGGGACTCACATCCCTATCCTGGGACCGGGCCACCAGGCCAGCCAGTACATCAATAGAAAGGGCTACTTTTCAATGG
>NW_020708705.1:0-9054 GCF_002925995.2 Terrapene triunguis
GAGCCTAACAAATTTATTTGGGCGTAAGCTTTCGTGGGCTAAAACCCACTTCATCAGATGCATGGAGTGGAAAATACAGCAGGACGTTATATATATATATATAGAGAGAGAGAGAGAGAGAGAGAGAACATGAAAAGATGGGGGTAGCCTTACCAATTCTAATGAGACAAATCAATTAAAGTGGGCTATTATCAGCAGGAGGGAAGATCACTTTTGTAGTGGTAATCAGGATAGCCCATTTCAAACAGTTGACAAGAAGGTGTGAGTAACAGTAGGGGGGAAATTAGCATGGGGAAATAGTTTTTAGTTTGTGTAATGACCCATCCACTCCCAGTCTTTATTCAGGCCTAATTTGATGGTGTCCAGTTTGCAAATTAATTCCAGTTTTGCAGTTTCTCGTTGGAGTCTATTTTTGAAGTTTTTTTGTTGAAGAATTGCCACTTTTAGGTCTGTAATTGAGTATCCAGGGAGGTCGAAGTGTTCTCCGACTGGTTTTTGAATGTTATAATTCTTGATGTCTGATTTGTGTCCATTTATTCTTTTGTTTCCTATCTTTTAACCAGTTACCAATCCATGAGAGAACCTTCCCTCTTATCCCATGACTGCTTATTTTGCTTAAGAGCCTTTGGTGAGCGACCTTGTTAAAGGCTTTCTGAAAATCTAAGTACACTATATCCACTGGATCCCCCTTGTCCACATGCTTGTTGACCACCTCAAATAATTTTAATTTTAAATTCTAAAATTCTAAGTTTTAATTATATTAAAATGAATAATTAATTATCTTTTTACAATATTTTAACAATATTAATAATACACAGTAATAATATTAATAATTAGTAAAGTGGCACTCTGATTTTTTTTTTAAGTTCATGTTGTGGCACACCTTGCCAAAAGGATGGCCAACACTGCTATAGAAGGTGTGGATCATGTGTTTGAACTTGAAGGAGTCACAGAAGTTTGAAGTTCAAACTTCTCTCTCTCGGCAGCAATAATGCCAAAGAAACCAATTGCAGTTACTGTGTGGATGCAAAATACCTGTAGTTGCAGATTTTGGGAAAAAGCATTTGGCTTTTTAAAAAAGTTGTCCCATAGTTGACCCCCCGTTGTGGATGTTACATTTTTTGTTTTCTTACTGTCCTTAGGAGAAATAGTATAGGGGAAGGCATGAAGAGTCCCAAATATAATTGAAAAATGGAGGTCAATACATAATATTAAGGTAGGATAAATGCAAGATGATTATGTCCTCAGACTAGTCTCACAGATTAAACAGACCAATAGTCATATAGTTTAAGGCCAGAAGGGATCACCAGATCATCTCATCTGACCTCCTGTACATCACAAGCCACCAACACCATCCAGCATCTGCACATTAAACCCAACAACTGAAGTTAGACCGGCATATTGCAGCCCACAGGAGACTTGACTGTTATGTGCCAATATTGTCCTTTAGATTAAATATCTCAACCACCTCCCTGGTGTTTATCCTCCTGACGTATTTATAGAGAGCAATCATACCCCATCTCAGGCTTCTTTTTACTAGGTTAAGCAAACCAAGCTCTTCCAGTCTCCTTTCATAAGGTAAAAACAACGAGGAGTACTTGTGGCACCTTATAGACTAACAAATTTATTTGGGCATAAGCTTTCATGAGCTAAAACCCACGTCATAGATGCATGGAGTGGAAAATACAGTAGGAAGATATATATAGCAGTACATGAAAAGATGGAAGTTGCCTTACCCAGTGGTGCCACAAGTACTCCTTGTTGTTTTTGCTCATACAGACTAGCACGGCTACCACTCTAAAATCTCTCAGAAGGTAGGGTTTCCATTCCCCTGATCATCCTAGTAGCTCTTCTCTGCACCTGTTCCAGTTTGAATTCATCTTTCTTGAACATGACTGACCACAATTGTACAGAGTATCCCAAATGAGGTCTTACCAGTGCCTTGTACAATGGCATTAAAACCTCTTTATCTCTACTGGAAATGCCTCACCTGATAAATCCTTTTTTACAGCCGCTTGACATTGGTGGCTAAAAACAATAAAAGCATTTAAAGGGAAATACCCAAAACAAATGTCCTTGCATGAGATGCATCTCTTGCAGTTGTCATTAGGAAAATAATGCCATCTAAACATATGCAATCAAAATCTGATCCTAAAGTCTGATTATTTCCAAGGAAATACAGTTGTACAATATTTAATTTACTCCCAAGAAATTGTCAGCATGCCTCCATTGAGAAAATATTGGCATACACTGGTCCCCTAACCCAATACTAGGTAAGAAACAAGTAACTTGGTGACTTTTTTCCCATCTAATACTCTTGAAGTTTAATACCACTCCAGCTGGTTGACACTTGGTGAGAACAAAATAAAGATGGGACAGATTATACTTTTCACTCAAGTCACCACTCCTTGTACTCTTCTGGATAGGAAAAATCACAATGTGATAGAGGTAGGCTTGGCAGAATTTGATTTTTTTTAAATAATTTTGATGGATAATATTGATTTATTTTTAAGCATTTTGCTTTTTATCAATTTAAATGTTCACAATTGTGCAAAATTATGGGTTTTAAGGTTTTTTTTTTATTGATTTAAATTTTCACAGTTGCAGGAATTTATGGGGAGGGAGGCAGTCAATAATTTAATGACAAGATGATAAGATTCAAAAAGTTAAAGCTTTATGGCCTTTAAAACACAAACTGTCAATCTCAAATGTCAAAATATACAAAGTAAATATTCTTAAATCAAACTCTAATAAATTCTCAGGCAGCATTTTTCTTACTTGACCTATCTGTACATTTTGATTGGCTTGTGTGTGTATGGCGAAATAGACATTTACCAACACTACAGTCCTTCCAAGCCTAGTTATAGACGACTTCACTATTTTTGGTTCTGTCTGGCCTTAAAGTCTATGAGTCTATGACAGGGGTAGACAACCTATGGCACGCGTGCCGAAGGCAGCACGCGAGCTGATTTTCAGTGGCACTCACACTGCCTGGGTCCTGGCCACAGGTCTGGGGGGCTCTGCATTTTAATTTAATTTTAAATGAAGCTTCTTAAACATTTTAAAAACCTTATTTACTTTACATACAATAGTTTAGGTATATATTATAGACTTATAGAAAGAGACCTTCTAAAAACGTTAAAATGTATTACTGGCACACGAAACCTTAAATTAGAGTGAATAAATAAAGACTTGGCACACCACTTCTGAAAGGTTGCCGACCCCTGGTCTATGAAATCATTTCCCAGTGAGGGCAAATGATCTCCATGAATGGTAGTAAATGACATAGAAGGGTTTAGACACTTAGGCCCTGATCCTGCAAACATTTATGCACGTGCTAAATTTTACTACTGTGAGTAAACCCATTGATTTCAAGGAGACTACTCATAGTAGTAAAATTAAGCACATGTGTAACTGTTTAGCAGGATGTGGACACTAAGATTGGGTATTTCAAAATAAAGATGGTTAAAAGGATTAAGGTCCTGAGTCTGCAAAGCATTTACACTCTTGCTTAACTTTAAGTATGTAAATTGCCCCACTGAACTTCAAAGTAATTATTTGTGTGCTTAAAGGTAGTCATATGCTTAAGTGCTTTGCTGTACAAGGATGGGATTAGTCATGTGTTTACAATTAATCACATATTTAAGAACTTTGCTGAACTGGGGCCTAAAACAGTTACAATTTTGTAAACAATAAAGATACAAAAAGATTAAGATGGCAGAATATTGTGGGAAACCATCAAAGTGATTGTAAGAGGAGAATGCATAGATGTTGCTGTTAATAAAACAGAAGATATACAAATTGGCAATGCGCCCTTTCCCAGGTGTTGCAATTTAGACCTGGGGTGAGTGAGGGTATGAAAGATAATTAAATCATTTAGAGGAATCTTGCCTTTTACACCTGTTGATGATTATATTTGGACTAATTGTACACAGAAGCTTATTAGAGTCCTGAATAATAATAAGAACATAAGAACGACCATACTGGGTCAGACCAAAGGTCCATCTAGCCCAGTATCCCAGTATCAGACAGGCAGAGAAAGCACCAACCAACATCCTCTACAAAATAGATGATATGACAGTGGCCAATGCCAGGTGCCCCAGAGGGAGTGAACCTAACAGGTAATGATCAAGTGATCTCTCTCCTGCCATCCATCTCCATCCTCTGACAAACAGAGGCTAGGGACACCATTCTTTACCCATCCTGGCTAATAGCCATTAATGGACTTAACCTCCATGAATTTATCTAGTTCTCTTTTAAACCCTGTTATAGTCCTACCCTTCATAACCTCCTCAGGCAAGGCGTTCCACAGGTTGACTGTGCACTGTGTGAAGAAGTTTTATTTGTTTTAAACCTGGTGCCCATTAATTTCATTTGGTGGCCCTGAGTCCTTATATCATGGGAACAAGTAAATAACTTTTCTTTATTCACTTTCTCCACATCACTCATGATTTTATATACCTCTATCATATCACCCCCTTAGTCTCCTCTTTTCCAAGCTGAAAAGTCCTAGCCTCTTTAATCTCTCCTCATATGGGACCCGTTCCAAACCCCTAATCATTTTAGTTGCCCCTTTCTGAACTTTTTCTAATATATTCACACCTGTTTATTAGTAAAGTGTTCAGATCTTTACAGAATTACTTCCCTCCCCATTTTTTCCTACATTTTGCAACTGGAAAAAATGGGGAACACAGGGGACAAAAGAAGAGAAAGGAAGGGAAAAAATCAAAAATCTGAAAAATGTTTGGTTTTCTGTTTTGGTTTTTCATCAAAAATCCAATTTTTATTTTAATTTTCAGAAAAAGCAATTGGGATTTCTCAACTATACCTAGTTATAGTCCTGACTCTGCCAAAGATTTCTTGTCTGACCTTGGAGAAATCATTTAATCTCTCTCTGCCTCAGTTTCTCCATATGAAAAATAGGGATAAAATACTTATCTACCTCACAACAGTATAGTGTGAGACTAAAATAATTAATGGCATTGTATTAAAGGTGTTTCACACAGGAGTGGTGGGAAGAATGTATTTTAGTTCCTGGTTTCAGTCACCTGACCCCCTCAGGCAGAGTTGCCAACTTTCATGATTTTATCACATCTTGTGACATTTGGCATGGTTTTTATTTTTGGTCTTTCTTTACTTTTGTTTGTTTATTTAAGATTTTCTGATCTCTTGATTTCTGGAATGAAATTTGTGAATGTTTGCTTTTATTCAAAATAACCACCATATACTATTGCTTTTAATATGAATGAAACTACTTGTTGACATTAGTCAAAATGGCCACCATTTTCCTGCTTCCTTTGTAGGTCGAAGAGTGACTGGTCCTAGTGAACATGGCCATCATCTCCCAATGTTTCCAGTAAGACTGAAGCCAAGCTGCCGCCAGGCAAGATGGCTGCTTCCTTTCTTCTGTGGTTAGGAGAGTGGTCAGGAAACAATGAGAGGACAAGGGTGTGTGCTAGAGCAGGAGGGAAGCTATGGAGTTTGTAATAGAATATGGGGTGCAGGATAAGACTGAAGGGGGGGAGGTAAAGAAATGTGGGGTACAGGAGGAAGCTGAGAGAGTACAGTGGAATGTGGCGCTCAGGAGGAGCTTGAGGGGGATGCATGCGAATTGTGAAGGGCAGGGAAGGCAATTGAAGGGAGTTGCAGGGGAGTATGGTGCAGAGAAAAGCATGTAACCTGGCATTGATCTTTTACTTATCCTTAGCTGTCACTGCTACAAACCTAGACATGACCAGCTCTCTCATCTAGTCGCAGATATGTTAGCTTATAACATCAAAATTGATTTAGTTCACTCATTGGTTGTAGCCTTGGAGAGAGAGAGAGAGAAAAAACAAGCTTGTAGGAAAAGGATAATGATAGGCTTCCCTCCAATCTCAAGAAAATGTCTTGGCCCCAGACTTTCCCAGATTCCATCTGGGAAGGAGGGTAGCTATGGGAATTCTGAGAGACTTGGTAGAAAATTAACATTGCCTGCAATTGCTGTTAGGTGAGCATTTAACTCACTTAGCCAGAACCATTCAAAGTTTGTGGAACTTCATAAGCAGAAGCATCAGGGCCATGCAAGCAGTGCTGGCTCCAGCTTTTTTGCCATCCCAAGCGGTGGAAAAAAAAAAAAGAAGAAGAACCCGATCGAGCTGCCGCTGAAGTGCCGCTGAAGAGGAAGACAGCAAGTGAAGGACCCGCTGCCGATCCGAAGTGGGCCGATTGAGCTGCCGCCGAAGTGCTGCTGCCGCCGAACTGGATGTGCTGCCCCGACAACGGATGCGCTGCTGCCCCTTTCTATTGGCCGCCCCAGGCACCTGCTTCCTTCGCTGGTGCCTGGAGCCGGCCCTGCATGCAAGAGTGCAAAAGAGGTGGCACTTTATTTAGAAACCATGCATAACTGTCATAGCACACAGTGCCTTGGAGTGAGATTAAGGTACAGGAAAGCAAAATAAAGAAGTAAATAGATTTGCTATTAGCTTTATTACCAGAGGCTGTCGTGCTCCTTACTTTTGCCGCAACATCTCTAGGGTCAGGCTCAGATCCCCAGGATGAGGGAGAGAAAAATAAGCATCTTTACACCCCAGCAATGCCTAGCTACCAGAATGATCCTAAGGGTCCAATGACAGCCAATGCAAACTAGAGCAATCTTAAGGCTGCTCTATCTTATGCCAGGGAGTGAAAAGCTGCCCCCAAGATGGCATTAGAGTGGAGGCATAAAAGTGGCTCAACACTATTTTTCTCCTCCACCTTCCTCCCCTAAACGTCATGAAGCACATCGCCAGGACCTTAGACTGACTGAAAATGAAATATGACAGTTTAATTTCTACCTTATATATACAATGAGGAGTCCGGTGGCACCTTAAAGACTAACAGATATATTTGGGCATAAGCTTTCGGGGGTAAAAAACCCACTTCTTCAGATGCTTGGAGTGAAAATTGTTGTTTTTGTGGATACAGGCTAACAAGGCTACTCCTATGATACTTGATACCTTATATATATTTCCAAAGTCACTGTTCTGAACAAAGTTGATGTATTGGCACTTACAATATTAAATTTTGGATCCTCTACTAACCTTTACAGCAAGAACTCATTGCCCAAATGTATGATTAATGTAAGCTTTTCATTTGCATATTAATAGACGTCTGCCTATGGAGTTTTGACACAGTTCTTGCAATACAAAACAACCACCGGTTAACAAAATGCCCAAGTTCCTGATTGCTCTGTGTTTTCAGTATCAGTGAAACTTTGGAAACAAATAATTGAAGAAGATGCATTTTAATGATTACTCAATGTGCATGTTGTAACAGGAAAAAGGCAATTGTAATTTTTGTGTAACTGCAAATGGGAACACGCTTTGCGAAGAAAAGCTAATATTGAACTCTGACACCACTCCAAGTAGCTAGTTAATTGTGTCATCTTTGAATCAAAGGAAAACGTGCTTGCCTTGGGGCTTTGGCAACACAGATTAGCTGTTAGACTGCAAGCAGCTCTTAGGGCAGGCCTACACAACATACGGCCCCTGGGCCGCATGTGGCCCGCATGGGCTCACTGTGCGGCCTGCAGGGGGTTAGTAGGCAAGCGGTGGGGTGGTGCAAGCCAACGGCTGGCTGGCTGGCCGGCCGGCGGGTGGGCGGGGTGGTGAAGAGGCCAGTTGCAGGTTGGGGAGTGAGGGTGAGCCAGCGGCAGGAGGCAGGGGCAGCGGCAGAAGGTAAGAGGCCACTGGCGGGCAGGCAGGTGAGCTGGCGGCGGGCAGAGCAGGCGAGCCGAGAGGGCGGGCAGTGGCGGCGAGGCTTTATACTTGGGGTGGGGTGAGGAGGCGAGCGGCGAGTCAGTGGCTGGAGGGGGGCAAATCTCCCAGATTCAAAATCTGGGACTGTGTCTGTTGGTCCTTTTTGCTGCTTTTCTCTGGGCTAGGGGTTGTCCCAATGCTGCAAAGAGGGTGTTCCCAAAGGAAGGTGCTTGCTTCTAACCCCCGAGGCCGTCAGTATGTCTGCTCTTCTCTAGTCAGCCCACTTGACAAGTTTGAGTCTCCTTGGTCTGGGTCCCATCCCCTCTCCAAGGGTTGCAGCTGTCTGGAGGTGCCTGCCTTCCATGCCTTCCTCATTCACACCTCATTCATTCAACAGGGCAATTGATTACAAAGTAGGGGGAAGATCTTATTCTACTTCTAGCAAAAAGACATTTTTCTTTAACCTTAATTATACTACCTTAGGGGCCCGCTATAACATATTATTAAGGTTCAATACAAAGTCATACAAAAGTTATGCAAAAATGCATAATGCAGAGATTTATCTACAACTGCATTGATTGACTGCTGTGTGCAGTAATATAGTGACCTCTGGGGGGGTGAAGAGGGCTGTGATGATGGATCCGAGAGGGGAGGGGGCAGGTCCTATTTTACTGCTGTGATCTGGTCACCCTATGCGCGTTGTTTCTTTCCCCCTCTACAGGCTTCCACACACCGTCAGTGCCTTGCTAGTGTGTCATGCGCTGTGAGATATCTCTTCTCTTTGTGTGTGACTGTGAGTGTTTCCCTTGTGTGTGAATTTATTCAACAAAATCTTGAGCTTCATAATGGATACCTTGAATGAAAAGAAAAAGAGAAAAATAGAATCAGAGCAGAGAGTTTTCAACACTGAATAGACGAATAAATACTTATGTACTGTTTCCAAAGACAAAATACTGTGCCTTGTGTGTCGCGAAACGTTAGCCGTTCCGAAAGAATACAACCTTCAGCGGCACTTTGAAACTAAACATCCCAATCTCGCCAAATTGAACCCAAATGAAAAAATAATTAAAGCACCCAGTTTAGCGAAAAACCTTAGTGGAGAATTGCAAATTTTCAAGAAAGTGAGCACTGAGAACGATACAGTTACTAAAGTAAGCTTTCAAATTTCTAAGGAAATTGCTGCTGCTGGGAAATGCTTCACAGAAAGCAAGTTTTTAAAAAAGTGTATGTTGATTGCTGTATCTGAGTTATGTCCAGAAAAGGGGGGAATATTTGAGAATGTCAGTGTATCACGCATGACTGTACAGAGAATAGCTGACATTTCTACCAATCTAAG
>NW_020708706.1:0-3563 GCF_002925995.2 Terrapene triunguis
ACAATCTGTGTGAGAGCAAGGGGGAGACCTTTATGGCGGGGTGGGAGCTAGAGGCAAATAGCCTGGCTGCTGATTACGTCCAGCCAGACAGCCGGGCCATTAGAAGATCCCAGCGGGACGCCCTCTGCATCCGGGAGGCTTTGAAAGCTAGGTTCCTGAGTGAGCAGGGCAACCAGTGACTTTTCAGTTTGTGGACAGAGAAGCTGAACCTGCCCCCATTTCTTTACCCAGTTCATTTTGACTATCCTCTCCAGTTACATACCCCCTTCACCCCCTTCCCCTTCCCAAAAAATAAAATCATTTCGATTTTGTTAATGAACAGCGTTGTCTGTGTTGCTGTTTTCGCGGGAATATTTTAAACCGGGGACGCAGACTGTGGCGGGGGGCGGGTTCAGTGTTCTGATGCAAATGATGCTTCTAAACTCCCGGAATGACAGTCTCCGCACTGGTGGACTGGTTATTTCAATGGAGAACATGAAAAACACCTCCCAGACTGACCAGGGTAACCAGTGACTGCACTGTGTATGTGTCCTGATGCTGGACCTGACACCGCCTCTGTACCCTGCTAAAGGTCACTGTCCTGCCCAATTACCAAGCCCCTTCCCCCCCTCCAGACAGACTCTCCCTCAAAAGAACCTGACTGAAACAGTAATGGAGAGAAACAAACATTTTATTGCGAACCAGACATGAAACGTGGGGTGTGAAACTTGGACGGGGGCTTCTGTGAGGTGGGTGGGAAAGGACTTATGAAATTTTGGGGAATGTCAGCCTTCTAGTGCTAGAGCAGTCTGCAGGGGTTGACTGAAAGTTTTAACGGCCCTTGCCGCCCCTCCTTCTTTGGAGTTTGGGTGAGGGTGGTGTGGGACTTGGTGGCGGGTGAGGGCGGTTACAGATAGACTGCAGCGCGGCTCTGTCCTCCTGCCTCCGGTCTTGCAGAACATCCACAAGGCGCCGGAGCGTGTCCGTTTGCTCCCTCATTAGTCCAAGCAGCTTTTCAGTAGCCTGTTGGTCCTCCTGACGCCACCTCTCCTCCCGTTCCATGACTGCTCGGTGCATTTGTGACAAGTTCTCCCTCCACTGTGTCTGCTGGGCTGCCTGGGCTCGGGAGCAGTCCATTAGTTCTGAGAACATGTCTTCACGCGTCTTCTTCTTCCTCCGCCTAATCTGCGCTAGCCTCTGGGAGTGTGCTGACAGGCTGGGTTGGGAGACAGTCGCAGATGTGTCTGTGTGAATTGTGAAAAGGGAGTGAATTCCTGAGACAGATAAATGAAATTGTATACAAAGAACCTAGTCTTTCTCTGTGAACAAGACCATGCACTGCACCTCTCACATGCGCACTCAGGACAAGGTCGAATTTTCGGCCGTCGCCTTCAGTGCCTGTGGACTTGCGGAGGTCTTGGACTGTTCAGAGAACTGTGGCTGGAGACCTGAACTTGTGGAGCGGGCAATAATGGTAAGCCGCAGACTTGTGGCTGCTTAAAACTCCAGCAGTAGCACTGGCCTCCTTTCACATTGAAAGCAATGCCAGTCTCTGCTGCCAGCAATCAGGACAGCATCAACTCTGCCCCTGTCCCACCCCCTCGCGGCTGTCCCAGGGAAAGATCCCTGTATGCTGCCCCTCTCCCTCCACCGCGTGGCTGTAAAGCAGTCCCAATACTAACATTCCCCTCCCTAATTCAAAGCAGGGCGTCATGAGCGACATCACCCTCCTGAGGATCCCGGACACCCAGAGAGAACGCATGCTGCGGGAAAGCATGCAGAAACCGGGGCCGTATGCCGCCATGCTATGTCGGGCCATGATCCCGGAGTACTTGATTGTGGCGTGGAGGGGGCATGTCTGCTACCACGGAGGGCCCACTAAGATCGCCCTACCCCGGAACCTGATCAACAGGCTTGAGCTCTACCTCCACGAGACCTACGAGGAGTTCTCCTACGAGGATTTCTCGTCGATCCCCGGCCACATTGACCGGATTTTCGCGTAGGTGCACTGGGACTTTGGAGTGGAGCGTCTTGGGCCTGGGAATCATGTAGTAACGGACATTGTGAAAATTTTTTTAAAACACTTGGGACTAAATTGAGAAGAGCCTAAGACAGAGAAATCATGAAAACCCATTTGTTACCTTTGTAAATATTCCTGTTTTGTACCTGATTTTTTTTTACTAGTTTACAGCACTTTTATAAATATACATTGTTAATAGTATAAATATTACCGTTCTGTTTTAAATAAATGTTTACATGTTTACAGCACTTACTGCTTGATCCTTCCCCTGATTCTGTGTCCGGGGTAAGGGATGGGGACGGTTGGTACGGGATCTCGGTAAGGGTGATGAAGAGCTCCTGGCTGTCGGGGAAATCAGCGGTGCCAGCGCTGTCGACTGCCTCGTCCTCCTCATCTCCTTCTTCATCTTCCCCGTCCGCTGTCATGTCCGACGAGGAACCGGCCGCGGACATGATCCCATCCTCGGAGTCCACGGTCAGGGGTGGGGTAGTGGTGGCGGCCGCTCCCAGGATGGAATGCAGTGCCTCGTAGAAACGGGATGTGTGGGGCTGGGATCCGGAGCGTCCGTTAGCCTCTTTGGTTTTTTGGTAGCCTTGTCTCAGCTCCTTGATTTTCACGCGGCACTGCGTTGCATCCCGGCTGTAGCCTCTCTCTGCCATGGCTTTGGAGATCTTCTCGTAGATCTTAGCATTCCTTCTTTTGGAGCGCAGCTCTGAAAGCACGGACTCATCGCCCCACACTGCGATGAGATCCAAGACTTCCCGATCAGTCCATGCTGGGGCCCTCTTTCTATTAGATTGCACGGCCATCTCTGCTGGAGAGCTCTGCATAGTTGCCACTGCTGCTGAGCTCCCCTCGATGTCCAAAGAGGAACTGAGATTCAAACTGCCCAGACAGGAAAATGAAAATGAATTCAAATTTTCCCGGGGGTGTGGCTGGTCAGAGCATCCGAGCTCGGACTGCTGTCCAGAGCGTCAACAGAGTGGTGCACTGTGGGATAGCTCCCGGAGCTATTACCGTCGATTTCCATCCACACCTAGCCTAATTCGATATGGCCATGTCGAATTTAGCGCTAATCCTCTCGTTGGGGAGGATTACAGAAATCGATTTAAAGAGAGCTTTATGTCGAACTAAATGGCTTCCTGGTGTGGACGGGTGCAGGGTTAATTCGATATAACGGCGCTAAAGTCGACATAAAAGCCTAGTGTAGACCAGGCCTAAGGTGCCACAAGTACTCCTGTTCTTTTTGGTGTTATATCACAATCTCTTAATAAATGCCCTGTGATTACATGACTAGTGATAGTCCAACAAGGAAAAAACCAAGAAAAGTGCGACTAGTGATGCCTTCCCAGGATCAGGACTCCTTTGACAGTTCAGATGATTAGAGAGACAAGGTAAGTGAGGTAATATTTTTTTTATTGGACCAACTTCTGTTGATGAAAGAGACAAGCTTTCAAGCCATACACAGCTCTTCTTCAGGTCTGGGAAAAAGAACGAGGAGTACTTGTGGTACCTTAGAGCCTAACAAATTTATTTGGGCGTAAGCTTTCGTGGGCTAAAACCC
>NW_020708707.1:0-1342 GCF_002925995.2 Terrapene triunguis
TGGGAAAAGCAGATTCACATTGTTACCAAAAAGATGGGCGATCAGCAGGTATATGTAGTGGTTCCAGAGAATCAGCAGGGAAGAGCAAGGGTGTTATATCAGGTTTCAGAGTAGCAGCCGTGTTAGTCTGTATCCGCAAAAAGAACAGGAGTACTTGTGGCACCTTAGAGACTAACAAATTTATTAGAGCATAAGCTTTCATGGGCTACAACCCAGGGTTGTAGCCCACGAAAGCTTATGCTCTAATAAATTTGTTAGTCTCTAAGGGTATGTCTACACTACGAGGGTAATTCGATTTTACTTAAATCGAATATGTGGAATCGATATTGCAAAGTCGAACGTGTGTGTCCACACTAAGGACACACTAAGGACAGTAATTCGACTTTGTGAGTCCACACTAACGGGGCGAGCGTCGATATTGGAAGCGGTGCACTGTGGGCAGCTATCCCACAGTTCCCGCAGTCCCCGCTGCCCATCGGAATTCTGGGTCGAGCCGCCAATGCCTTCTGGGTAAAAAAAATTTGTCGTCATCCGTCCGTCACTAACGCCCTCCCTCCCTCCATGAAAGCGCCGGCGGGAAATCAGTTCGCGCACTTTTCTGGTCAGTGACAGCGCGGACGCCACAGCACTGCGATCATGGATCACGCTGCGACCATCGCTGCACTTGTGGCCGTTCTCAACACCTCGCAGCTTATCATACACCTTTCCCTGAGGCAGATGCAGAGAAATTGGGCGAGGAGGCTACGGCACCGCCGTGAGAGCCTGAAGTCGGAGAGTGGCACAGAGCTGTCAGAAACCACGAGCCCCAGCGCCCAGGACATCACGGTGGCAATGGGGCATGTGGATTTTGTTGAACGGCGATTCTGGGCCCGGGAAACAAGCACGGACTGGTGGGACCGCATAGTGCTTCAGGTCTGGGATGAATCCCAGTGGCTGCGAAACTTTCGCATGCGGAAGGGGACTTTCCTCGAACTTTGTGAGTTGCTGTCCCCTGCCCTGAAGCGCAAGGACACCCGCATGCGAGCAGCCCTCACTGTCCAGAAGCGAGTGGCCATAGCCCTCTGGAAGCTTGCAACGCCGGACAGCTACCGGTCAGTCGCGAACCACTTTGGTGTGGGCAAATCTACCGTGGGGGTTGTTGTCATGCAAGTAGCCAAGGCAATCGTGAAGGTACTGCTCCCAAAGGTAGTGACCCTGGGAAACGCGCAGGTCATCATAGATGGCTTTGCCGCGATGGGATTCCCAAACTGCGGTGGGGCTATCGATGGGACTCACATCCCTATCCTGGGACCGGACCACCAGGCCAGCCAGTACATCAATAGAAAGGGCTACTTTTCAATGG
>NW_020708708.1:0-2044 GCF_002925995.2 Terrapene triunguis
ACAGAATTTATTGATGTAGCATTACACAGCATTTTAGAGTGATAAAATATAGCTGGCACAGAAACCAAAGGCACCCTCAGCTGAAAACTGGAAAATGCACTAATAGAGATTGTCAGGGTTCCCTCCCCACTCTAAACTCTAGGGTACAGACTTGGGGACCCGCATGAAAGACCCCCTAAGCTTATTTCTACCAGCTTAGGTTAAAAACATCCCCAAGGCAAATTCTTCCTTGTCCTTGGAACGGTATTGCTGCCACCACCAAGTGAGTTAGACAAAGATTTAGGAAAAGGACCACTTGGAGTTCCTGTTTCCCCAAAATTTCCCCCCAAGTGCCTTCACCCCCTTTCCTGGGGAGGCTTGAGAGTAACCAAGGTGAGCACAGACCAGACCCTTGGGTTTTTAGGACACTAAAAACCCCAATCAGATTCTTTAAAAAAACAGAACTTTATTATAAAGAAAAAGTAAAAGAAGCACCTCTGTAAAATCAGGATGGAAGGTAATTTACAGGGTAATCAGATTCAAAACACAGAGGATTTCCCTTCTAGGCAAAATTTTAAAGTTACAAAAATAGGGATAAACCTCCCTCTTAGGACAGGGAAAATTCACAAACTAAAACAAAAGATAATCTAATGCATTTCCTTGCTATTACTTACTATTTCTGTAATATTAGATGCTTAGTTCAGATATGGCTTAGGGAGATGTATTTTCCCTGCCCTGGTTCCTCGCTGACCCAGAGAGAACACAAAGGAACACAAAACAAAAACCTTCCCCCACAGATTTGAAAGTATCTTCTCCCTCTATTGGTCCTTTTGGTCAGGTGTTAGGTTATTTGAGCTTCTTAACCCTTTACAGGGTAAGGAGGGATTTTTTGCTACCCTTAGCTGTATGGTTATGACAGAGATGGATCTGATTTCAGATAAGCATCCATGCCTCTCACTAAGCCCAGAGGTAACAACCCAGGGAAGCATGTGCTTCAGTCCATCCCTGTTCAGCAAAGCACTTAAAACACATGCTTAAGTCTCAGTGATTTCCTGAATAGGGAATGCTTCCCTGAATTGAGACCCATGTTTGGGGAGGTCAAATCCAACATCAGCTCATTCACTCTGCAAGGATACTGCAATGTTATAATGGTAACAAAGCCAAAGCACAAGTTTATTGTAGTACACATCATTTAAAAGCTACTACTTTCTCAAGCTCAGCAACATCACGTGCAGTTGGAACCGCTATGCCACTATTGATCAAGTTAGTCTGCTATGGATTGAGTAACGAGGGCCTCCCCTTGCTGTATCAGTGGCAACCGTTCAGCCATACACTGTCGGGGAGGAAATGTGGTTGCCAACAAGTCCTAGGGCAGCTTCCATTTATGGCTGACCTTATAGCTCACTCCTGTGAGGCGCTTCAGCATCATTACATCCAACTGACAAATGGGTAAGCTAAGCTATGGGGAGGTTAATGATTTATTTAAGGTCACAGGGTCACTTGGTTCTGGTGCAGGCAATAGAATCCAGGAGTTCTGCTTCTGACTGAAACCATTTCCCTTCTGGTAGCTGCACATCTGTCCCACATCTGTAGCATTTGCTTCTCTCTCTACCAGAGCTATAATGAGTCAGGTAAGCCAATGGGACACTTCTGAAAAATACACGCAAAGAGTCTATTTGGGCAGCTAAGGTTCCCTAACTTGGATGATAGACAGCTTAATTTTTTTTTAAAACCATGAAAGCATTAAACAAGAGAAACTAAAAGGGGTTTTCAAGAAGATAATCACAATCACTTTATAGATTCCTATCGAATTGCCGGTCTGGTTCCAGGGCTATATAGAAATATACCAAAAGAAATATGGAAACATTCCCCTACTTGATACTATTTAGTTATAGAGCTTTCTTTTATGGCCAGTTGTTGGGTGAAGAGAAGGAACTCCCAGTTCTCATTAGTTGTTGTTTCACATATTTCTCCTGCTAAACTCTGGAACCTTTAGCTTCTTTAACTCATGCTGACTCATCCTTAAAGAACAGAGCATGTGACCAACTCTTCCACTAAATGTCAC
>NW_020708709.1:0-1094 GCF_002925995.2 Terrapene triunguis
GTAATGTAGACCTAATCCCTGATTCTGCATTCGTTTTTGCATGTAAATAACCTTAGCACATGAGCATCTCATGGACATTGATGGGAACTCTCATGTGCTTAATTTTAAGCATGTGTGTAGGTGTTTGCAGGATCATAGCCTAGGACAACATTTTCAAGAATTTTGAGTGCTCAACTGGAGGCTCTCCTAGGGCCTGATTTTTGAAAGTTTTGAGCACCCACAATTACATCTTATGTCACTTGAAGCTGCAGTGCTGAGCGCTTCTGAAAATGGAGCCCAAAGGATCCATTTGGGCAGCTAAGGTCCCCCAGATAGCGAGCATTACACACCTTTGGCTTTCCTTGACAACTATCTTGGTTGTCTCAGCTGGCATTCAACCATTGTTAGAGCTTCTGACGAAGTGGGTATTCACCCACGAAAGCTTATGCTCCAATACATCTGTTAGTCTTAAAGGTGCCACAGGAGACTCTGTTGCTTTTGATAGAACTCTGTTTACCTATCTCAGGGTATGTCTACACCCAGCCGCTAGTTCGGCGGCTGGGAATCGAAGTTCTGGGTTCGACTTATCGTGTCTTGTCTGGACGCGATAAGTCGAACCAGGAAGTGATCGCCGTCGACTGCGGTACTCCAGCTATACGAGAGGAGTACCGCGGCGTCGACGGGGGAGCCTGCCTGCCGCGTGTGGACCGAGGTAAGTTCGAACTAAGGTACTTCGACTTCAGCTACGTTATTCACGTAGCTGAAGTTGCGTACCTTAGTTCGAATTGGGGGGTAAGTGTAGACCAGGCCTCAGTTTTCTGGTTCCTCCTGGCTCAAGTTACATATATGCTATTTCAAAGGCAATGAACCTTTTTAACTCAACGTGACACTCAATGGTAATAGCATTAAGATATGAGTGTTTCTATAATTTCAGCAACAGTGTGCATGGTACGTGAAGGAATAATATGATATGGTTCTGCCTGGAAGAATTTACAGTCTAAGAGGCCCAATTCCACAAACCTGATTCATGTGAGTAGCCCCCATCAGAGTAAAAATGGAGAAAAAAACCCTCCCATACAAAATGCCAAGGTTCCTGAACTGTATAATGGAAGCTG
>NW_020708710.1:0-6739 GCF_002925995.2 Terrapene triunguis
GTCCATTGAAATTACTGAGGCTACTCAAGGAACAAGGTACTACTCAATGAGAGGAAGGATAATCCAATGGATAGGGTGTTCGCCTAGGACTTGGAAGACTTGTTCCCTGCTCTGCCACAAACTGCCTGTGTGACTGCAAAATAGAGATAATCAAAAACGTGAGAATAAATACATTGAAGAATGTGAGGTGCTATTTCAGTGCTATGGTAATGAGGACCATATAAGTGTGATAGATAGATAAGAGGAGCAGAATCTGGACTGTGAATTTTTTGAAAATTCTTGTTTAAAATGCTGCTAATATGTAATGTACATGTTAGCCTTGCATTTGGGGTAAGTGTGATCACATATAATTCTTTTTACAAAACAGTTAGAATTTGGGAGATTGGTAACTGGACAACAGAGCTTTTCTTCTGCGGATCACAGGTACTTCTGTGATGAGTGCGGATAGAGGTGTAGTTTAAATCTAGTGCAGACTGGCAGTGACTGAAAGCTCTTAGCATGTTATAGTTGGCGTTACCATGTTTGGTGGCCCATGTGAAACAAGGGGTGGCTTTAGTCCAGTTGCTATGGAACAGGCATTCACATCATAAAAGCCGCCATCACATGTGACACTCTGAGTCATTCCTGAGGGCTGTGCACAATCAAGCTTGATGGGATTAGTGACAGTTACTGCAGGACTCATGTTTCTGTGTTTTAGGCTGTTCTGATTTCTCTGTGGGATTTCTACGAGCCGGGCAGTACGTAACAAGGTAGATGGGGTAAAGAGAGACATGCAGAATCCAAAGGATTTTTGCCATCAAATAACAGTTCTTGGTACCTTGGTCATCATCTCACCATGGTAAATCCCAAAGTGATGGGCCCTGGGTGGTTTCCTTTTAGTCATGATGGAACTGCTTGAGACTAGGGCGCCACGCCGAGCGCTTGCGGAGGCTCCGCCCGAGGCTGCCAGCCACCTGTAAAGCAGTTGCAGGGGCTGCACTGTGGTAGCCCCGCCTTACTGTTGTGCGTCTGCTGACACAACGTTCCATCCGCTCCCCCGCTTTGTGGGAGGGGGGTAGGAACACAGGGAGCGGCAGCCCGCCCAGAGCAAGTTAATAGCATTCTAGGGCCTGCTTCATTCTAGCAAGGGGGAGAAGCGGTGTAGGGATGCACAGAACCTGGCCTTACTCCCATGAAAGTCTGTGAAATCCATGGGAGCTTTGCCATTCAGTTCAATGCCAGCTGCATGTCTCTGCCCCCGCCTGCACACAGCAGGGAGGAGCACAGCCCTGCAGCAAACATTATTTTTCTCCTCTTACAACAGTCACAGCTACATTGGCTGCAGTGCTGCCCCGGTGTTGCGTGCATGGTTACTATGGGAGGTACAGCAGGGCTGGTTTTTCCAGGGCACCCTGGAAGACAGGCCTTTGGTCCTCCAGCAGGGTTCCTGTGAAAGTAAGAACCTGCAAGTGAAACTGACTCCATTACTAGTTTTAGCCTAAACCCAAAGGGCTTTCAGTAGGGGAGCAGATTACCATGGAGAATGACATGGGTTTTCCAAATTCTTTCCCTTTCAATAGTTGATTGATGCTGCATGACCCCAACCACTCCAGGCTGAAGGGAGTGAAGAGTAGCAAGTGCATGCACTGTCCGAAGGAGGGAGTGGTGCGCTCCAGCAGGCCGGGATAGCGTGGGTTCATCATCACCTTCAGTTTCTGCAGGGAAGTGTTTGCAGCCACTGCCGTGAGTCTGTTGTATCTCCTTGCTCCTGCCTCCATCTGTGCTGCCATGTAGAGTGTGAGGCTACATTAACAACAACGTGTTAACCCTTGAGGGTTCAGCCAAGTGCTATTTCATCATTTAGCAGCAAGGCATTTCCCTGAGAAATATTCCACCTGATATCGACACGCTGCTTTAGGAGAAGTTCATGAGCAGATCCGCAGACAAACCTCTGATGAGTGACTGCAGGGAGATTTGGGAAAAGGGAAGCCGCTGCTAACGTGCGTGAGCAAGAAACAGAAGGGGCTCAAGGAGCTGACATAGGACATTGTTCCAGTGACTCTGTGCAAGTCTGTTTTAAATGTAATGGTGAAGGGCTCATTGTGATTGTACTGTACAGTATCACCCAGCATCATGAGTCAAAAACGCCGAGCAAGTCATAGTGGAGTGCTTAGTAGTAGCAGTACCACTAGCAGTAAGAAAACCAGGAAAACCATTAGTTTGGGTACTAAATTAGATGTTTTAAGGCATTTTGATGCAGGTGAGCGTGCGGTAGACATTGGCATCACTCTAGGTCTCACTCCGACCACTGTGAGAACAATTCGGAGTAATGCCGACAAGATCAGGGCTAGTGCTCGGTGTGTAACACCGCTTAGTGCTACTAAAATAAGTCGATCAAGAAGTAGTTTGATGGAAAACATGGAGCGTCTTCTCTCAGTGTGGATAGAGGACCAAAACCAGCGGAACATACCTCTAAGTTTGCCTGTGATACAAGCTAAGGCAAAAAGTTTGTATGACAAATTAAAGAGAGACCAAGGTGAAGGATCACAGACAGAGATGTTCATGGCAAGTCGGGGATGGTTTGATCGGTTCAAGAGGCGCTTCCACCTGCACAACATGAAGATGTCCGGTGAGGTGGCTAGTGCCGATACTGCAGCAGCTGAAAAATTCCCAGAGTATCTCAAGAAAATAATTGAGGAAGGAGGCTATTCACCTAAGCAAGTCTTCAATGTCAATGAAACAAGTCTCTACTGGAAGAGGATGCCTGAACGGACTTACATTTCCCGAGAGGAGAAGACAGCGCCTGGATTTAAAGCAGCTAAAGCCTGCCTAACCTTGCTTCTAGGTGGTAATGCTGCTGGAGACATGAAGATGAAACCGCTGACAGTGTACCAATTCGAAACACCACGAGCTCTCAAGGGATTTTCAAAGGAAGACCTTCCGGTCATTTGGAGATCCAATAAGAAGGCATGGATAACTGGAGCTATTTTTTCAGAATGGCTGACTCTCTATGCCATCCCTGCATGGAAGGAATACTGTACCAACGAAAATCTTGATTTCAAGATTTTATTACTTATTGATAATGCACCAGCTCATCCAATCAATCTGGATGACCTGTGCGAAAACGTCAAAATTGTCTTTCTGCCACCTAACACCACATCACTCATCCAACCCATGGACCAAGGAGCCATCGCTGCGTTTAAGGCATATTACTTACGCCGTACTTTCGACCAGCTCATCAGAGGCACTGATGGAGAAGGCAAGCCTACGATTCGGCAATTTTGGCGTGACTACAACATCCTCAAGTGCATCAATAACATTGGTGAGTCCTGGGCTGAAGTTACTCAGGCATGCATGAATGGTGTGTGGGGGAAGTTGTGGCCTGAATGTGTCAATGACGTAAAAGGATTTAAAGATGTTGTTCCTGCTATGAGGAAAGATATTCTCAGCTTGGCCAAGAAAGCGGGTTTTGATGAGGTGGAAGAAGCCGACGTTACACAACTTCTGCAGTCACATGGAGAAGAGCTAACCAATGAAGATCTGATGCAACTAGACATGATGAGAGCAATGGAAGACGAGGGCCAAGAAGTAAAAGAAGAACCAACCCATCGAAATTTGACTGCCAAACGTCTTTCTGAAGCTTTCCAAATGATTGAAGCTGGCTTGCAGATCCTTAGTGATGATGATCCTGACAGGGAACGCAGCTCCAAAGTGATTAGGGGAGTTGGTCATCTAATGACTTGCTATAAAGAAGTTTACGAAGAAAAAAAAAGGAAAGCAAAACAACCATCTCTAGATATGTTTTTTCGTGTTGTGACGGTTAAGGAAGAACAGCAAGAGGAGCAGCCGGACGATCTACCCTCTTCCACCTCTGACTCCACCACCTCAACCAAGCTTAACAATCATCATTGCTGAGTACAGTATTATATTGTTTGTTTGAAATTGTTTAAAACGTATATTGTACATGTATATAATGTCTTTTGCCTGGCAAATTTTTTTTTCCTGGAACCTAACCCCCCCCCACATTTACATTAATTTTTATGGGAAAATTAGATTCGCTTAACATTGTTTTGCTTAAATTCGCATTTTTCAAGAACATAACTACAACATTAAGCAAGGAGTTACTGTATAATCATATGATTACCATCCCCTGCTGAATACAGTATTTAATATTATGGAATGCATGATGCAGCTCTTCCTTGTTTTACATTTTCTTAATCAGTATTTCTAAGCTGATTTTATATTTTAAATGTACTCTTAAGCCTTCATAAAGTAATCATTCCAGCTTACTACATATTTAACTCACTGAAACAAAGACATTATTTTAAATTAATCAGTCACAGAGGTTTAGTGTGTTCATAACAATATTCATTGCTTTTAGAAAAAGGGAACACTAATTTACTTTGTGTGATCTCCATAACAATAAATAGACATGTTTATGAAGTTTCACCAACTTTAAAAAATATGTTTCCAAAGATTTTAGGCATAACAAAGGATTTTATATGTTACTAAGGTACTGATTTTGCTAGAGGGTTCTCTTAAAACTACTTCATCAAATAGTCAGAAGTAAAGAAAGGGAAACTCATTCCATTCCAGATATCTGGAAGGACAGGGGTGTTGTCCCTTTAAGGGCTCTCTTCAACAGGGGGGTGAAGGGAGAAAGGGATGGACAGAAAGGATAAGAAGCAAGTTTTTTTGTACTATAGCAATTAAAATTAAAATGTGTATTTTAGATAAGGGTGGTCTTTTGAAGGATTTATTTAAAAAACGATATGTCTGAAGATCCAAGCATTTAAGGCTAAAGATGAATACTCAGATTGTGTATCTAAAAATCTATGCAAGGATTTTTTAGAGATATGATTTTATAATCTTCAGCAATCTTCTAATGAAATATTTTTAAAGCAAATTTTAAACTAAGGTCCTGTAGACTAACATGTCCTGAGTAAATATTACAGTAATGCACAACTGTTTTTGTCAGTAAATTCAGAAACTGACAGTATATACCTAGGGGTTGGCAAATGCCTGTTAAATGGCTTCATTACTTGAACATCTTTTTAACTTAAATGGCAATTTAACAGTTTCAATGTTGTGCTAATACAGGGGTGGGCAAACTTTTTGGTCCGCGGGCCACATCTGGGTATGGAAATTGTATGGTGGGTCATGAATGTTCATGCAATTGGGAGTTGGGGTGTGGGAGGAAGTGCGGGCTCTGGCTGGGGGTGCGAGCTCTGGGGTGGGGCCAGAAAGGAGGAGTTCAGGGTGAGGGAGGGGGCTCTGGGCTGGGGCGGGGGTTGGAGTGCAGGGGAGTGAGGGCTCCAGGTGGGGGTACGGGCTCTGGGGTGGGGCTGGGAATGAGGGGTTGGGAGTGCAGGAGGGTGCTCCGGGCTGGGACCAAGGAGTTTGGAGGGCGGGAGAGGGATCAGGGCTGGGGCAGGGAGTTGGGGGTCAGGGGTGCAGGCTCCAGGTAGCGCTTACCTCAAGCAGCTCCCAGAAGCAGTGGCATGTCCCCCCTCTGGCTCCAGTGCAGAGGCGCAGCCAGGCAGCTTGGCATACTGCCCCGTCAGCAGGCACCCCCCTGCAGCTCCCGTTGGCCGTGGTTCCAGTGGGAGCTGCGGGGGCAGCGCTCAGGGTTGGGGTAGCGTGCAGAGTCCCCTGGCTGCCCTTACTCGTAGGAGCCGGAGTGGGGACATGCCGCTGCTTCCTGGAGCTGCGCAGAGCCACAACACGCGTGGAGCAGGGCAAACTCCCGGCTGGAGTGCCGGAGCAAGGCAAGCCTCGGACCACACTCCCTGGCGGAACCTCAAGGGCCAGATTAAAACATCTGAAGAGCCAGATGCGGCCCCTGGGCCGTAGTTTGCCCACCCCTGTGCTAATAGGTCTGGCAGGCTGGAAGGCTTTTTCACTTTTAAGTTACTAGATCCCCTCTGGAGGAAGACTCACCAGGCTGCAGCAGCTAGCTGTGGGAGCCTGCAGGAAGGGTCAGAACAGGGATAGGGAGAAGTGGGAAGGTGGACACTAAGACCCAGGGGTGCCCCAAATTTTCGGGTGGCCTACGCAGCTGCGTATGCTGCGTAAGCCTAAGGACGGACCTGTGTTTATGTGTGTGTGTGAAAGAGAGGGAGAGACAGAGTCACACACCGTGTGTGTCAGAGAGAGAGAGACGTGCATCGCTCCTTTAAATATGTTGACCCCACTCTAAGTACATTGCCTTTTTTAAGTAGATCAGCAAGTTGAGACAGCGGCTGCTGCCAGGAAGTTCCCTCCCTCCTGAGCCCTGTTTGTCCCCTACTCTGTGGAGATAAGGTACAGGAGCGGGGGGGTTGGGGGGGAGGGGAACACCCTGACAGTAGCACCCCTCTCCCCTCCCCCCACTCCGCACAGCAAGCAGGAGGCTCCCGGGAGCAGCTCCAAGGCAGAGGGCAGGAGCAGCACACGCAGTGGGGGGAGGGGCAGCTGAACTGCCCAGCAATTGAGAGCCTGCTGAGCGGCTGCGCAGAGGGAACTTAGGGGAGCTGATGGGGGAGCTGCCGGTCCAGCCTGGTTCCAAGCCCCCACCACTAGCTCCTACTGGCCGCTCTTCCTGCAAGCAGTGGAAAAAGAAGGCGGCTGCCAAACAACTTTATAAGGGAGCATTGTGCAACTTTAAACGAACATGTTCTCTAATTGATCAGCAATGTAATAATGAAACAAAATGTTAACCGGGATGAGGTTACGTGAGGAGTTACTCTAATGAGAAAGGAAAGCGTAGGGGAGACAAAGT